>NC_053189.1:10923566-11231421 GCF_905163445.1 Pararge aegeria
GGACAGAACTCCTCAGCGGACAGCAGCAAACCCCTCATTTAAGGCTTTGCAATACTGAATACTTTAGAACTACTAATTAATTGAATGCCACATCAAAAAACAAAATTAAATGCAGACGAAGTCGCGGGCAACAGCTAGTATTATAATAAAAGTGTGCTATATTTGTCTACTCTCGGCTCGCTTATCGTACCTATGGCAGCCCAGTTTAATGAAGGATGCACACGTGTTTCATACAATGTTTTTCGCAATACTTTATAGTAAAACACTTCTTCATCTTCTACAGCTTATGACAGTCCACTGCTAGAATAAAAGCCAACACTCAACACTTTGTTGGTAATCGCAGTACATGGTCTTAGTAGTACAGAGGGCTCTGCTGTCCGTTTTCCGTTATAATCCCTTAGTCGCCTCATGTGACTCCCGCAGGATGAGGAGGGGAGATGACAACTGTATTCTGCTCTACCGTCATGAGTAATAAATACTTTGTAAAGCACAAAGATGTATAAGAATGCAGCCATGAAATATGAATGTACGAGTACAACATATTACCAAAAAATTACTTTAACAGGTACATGTAATAAACACAGTAATAAATTCTTTTATAATTGGCTCCGTCATTTCATATAATAAGTGGTTTTGTTCCACACGTATACCATTACCAGCAGTGTTGACAGCCCCTTTCAGCGACACTGATGTTCCTTTAAAGGCGGGCGTTTGAATAAATTATACCTACTATGATCGCTAGATACTGTACTAGGTAATCTCTTTACCTTATGACTATCTTACTTGAATTTATTTTTGTACTCCTGAGAAAAAAAATTAGGTGCTTTTTACAGTTTTAGTTACTTAAATTCAAATTCAGAATTCACTTATTTCAATAGGCCTAGTTTATAAGCACTTTAAACTTAGAATTGGTCTGTTTGTAGTGACTCTACCACCGTTTCGGAAGGCAGATTCTAATGAAAAGAGGCGACAAGAGACTTAGCAGGTTGTTCTGTTTCTAATTTATAACGGCTCGTCTGTGAATCTGTGCCGTTAAATCTTCAAACGATTTAAAATATAATTAGTATGCATGCTATTTAAAGGCTCTGAGGATTTTATCGATAGCCAGTGACAATATTAGAAATGTATTATTTTACTATCGGCCCATACCAACCATAGTCTGACAACTAAGTTTGTTGGTTCACAACGTAATAATATTCAAATAATAACTTAAGTAACAAAAATCAAGGTTAATGTAGAATAGGTAATAGATGACCCCATAGCGTAAATAAACTACAAAATCTAAATAAACGCGTAAAATTAATTCGTAGGTACAATAAGTTCTCTTTGATAATAATATAAGCTACGTTCTACATAATTACATAATATTTACGCTGTTGTTAATTAAATCGGCGTAATGAACTTCACTGGACGTTTTTCGATTGCCCATAATGAGCGTAGTCATCTCGTGCATTAAGTAGAATTGGTTTTTGCTCGACATATAACGAGGAGCGTTGACAGCCCCTCTCTGCGACAGGGTTGTTCCATTATAAACAGCGGTTGAATAATTGACATTCATTTTGATGGCTAGATGCGTTACCGCTCCGCTTGAAATTTATGTTATCGTTGAGTGTTTAACGCCTCGAAACTCAATAATAGAAAATGGGTTTTTTTTAAAACATTATTAGTAACTAGCGTATATTTGGAAAATAAATTTACAGAAAGATAAAAGAAATCTACTCATATGTTCGAGGACAAATCATTGTTCAACTTTTTTTTACTAGAACTCAACTTTTAGATGTTGAACAGAGAGCCTTGTGACTAATATAATGTCATTAACAATCATCATCATCAATATTAATAATAAAAGTCCTCTTGCAACGCGAGGGTTTGCCTATAGTCACAACGCTTGTCATTGTCATTGACGGTTTGGTGATCGTAGTAGATGGGTGCAGTAAAAAAGAGGAAGCTAAACTAGCTAGCTAGAGAAACCGACAACTATATCCTGATCTGACGTCAACACGCGGCTAAACTCTTTTTGTCGTGCAGCTAAATGAAAACACCAATGACTATTTTTTATATTGACATCACAAAATCTTTGCTTGTTGGTATTATTGAGCTGGATTTGTTACTCTAAAATTCATGTCAAAGTAATTAAAACAATATTAAAAAACTTTACGAAACCCTATTAAAACTGCACCAAGAGTTTAAAGATGAAAAATAAAAACATTACGAAAACTATTATGAAGAAACTTTTCGCAACTTTGAGCTGAAATGTTAAAATAAAAGAGTTGTCCTCTTTCAAAATGTGATATTATACAGTTGTATAACTCAATAATTTATTCAATGCACTTTTTTATTTTTTAAGTGGAAGTTTTTTAAAAAACACTCTAGGGATCGCAGGATTTTGAATAACGTTAAAATGTCTGCTGCATTGATATCTAATTTATAATAGTATGTCAACAAGGGTACCTGTTTCCCGCGGTTTCAACTATTTTACCTAAGGGTTATACTGATATCATTATATGTGGTACATGTATAATATTATACTCATAAACGTAAATATGTCACTCGAACCGCGCGAGCGAAGGAGGAGAAGAGAGTCCTAAACTTTATATTCAAATAACATGATGGAAAAGTCTAATTACATAAGATTAATTAATAATAATAATAACTGAATAACTTTTATTTCTAAAGAATGATACTATTTTGTTCTTTAGTGACGATTGAAAACAACCTTTTAATTTTCCATCTAAAACGCGCAATTGTTGCTTAATTATAAGTAAATTTTGACTAAATAATTAAATAACTAAAATTATTTTGATTTTAGCAAACGTGGTACAGAAGTATAGTTTATTAATAATCTATGTTAAAAATAAATAGTTCTTGGAGCTTACAAATCCTTGAACGCTATTGTATACGAGTCACGCTGAGTCAACATTCAAATCCCCCCTTAAGACTGACCACTTTATAAAAATAGGAGATATTATTCGTTATTCGTTTTTATTTGATTTGAACCGGTTTGTGATTCAGCTGATCAGAATAAAGCTGTCACTACTACTCTGCTTCCCACGAATATAATCCGAGGCAACTAATGGAATTTAACGGAGAGCGGGCAAAAGCTTCCTCTATGCTACTAGTACCATCCACTGCGATCTTCCCCTAGCAGTGCACACAATCCACCTCTGCACAGCGTCTCCTACTTCTAACGTCATCCGGACGTGGGCTCACACCACGGCCTCAGAGCTGCGGTTCGGCTTTACATTTTGCGCCCTCAGGCCGACGATCCCTTCGCTTCTTCGAGCCCTAGGAAAAAAACTTTTTCTGGCAGAGCCTCATTCAGCGTTGTGATTATGCGTACACTATCCGTTGGGAGAGGCGTTTAGTTTGTTACCTTTTATTTAAAATAAGCCTACTTTATAAGCTCTTCTGAATCGTTAAGTTTGTCTGTTTGTAGTGAGTCTACCACGGGTTTCCGAAAGCCGGATTTGAGAAGAGAATTTTTTTAATTCATGATAAACGTGTAACTAGTAAAGTTCTGTGTAGACGCTGGCCCTGGCGGACTGGCGGACTTCACACTCCTTTGAGAACATTATGGAGAAATATTGGGTATGCAGGTTTCTTCACGGTGTGTTTTTAAGAACAACGAATGGCTCTACGTCCGTCATTCTAACTCTTACGAAATCACTTTTCTGAAGTTATGAGTTTGAGAAAATAGAAACAATTAAAGCAAATTGCTTTTCAGGTGAATTTAAGAAAAAAGTAGGGAAACCTTTAAACCAATTTAAAAAGTTTTGCTTTGTTGATGAGGAAACCGTACAATTGATTTTAAAGAACGTGCCTGAGTTTTATTGGGAGAGAAAAGAAAATGGCAATGGTTAGCTTTCCCCTGCCACATAAATTACTGACAATGTGAGATTTTTTCATATAATTTAATAGTAATATTGTAATGTTTATCGAGAAACTTCGATGGCTAGGTTATATTTACCTCTAGCCTAACCTCAAAGGCGTGCACTCAGTTGCGGTTTAGACTTCTCAAGTTAATTTAATGTTTGCTACTTATCAAAATTGCTCCGATTACTTTGATGTACCTTGTATACATATTAATTACTAACAATATTTTTGTATAACTGTACTGACCAAACTTTTTTTTTTGTTAGTTTGCGTAGCAATAAAAAAAAGGCGATATAATTTAGCATAGGCTATTTTTATCTCAAATAAAGTATAGGCATCAGTTAAGACTAACATGAGCAAAAATTTGAGTAAGAAGAAATCGATAAATATACTAAGTTTTAAAACTCACCGGAAACATTTGCAAATATCGAGCACCAAATTATTGCGCTATATCATTGGTATCATTAAACTTGTGAACTTAAGAAAACAACACCCAGGACGATTAAAGAGATTTGGTCGCCAAGTAGTGGTTTGACGTTGTCTGTCGTGTTTTGTTTATTAATGGCCAGTAGCATTCAACCGATTGATTTTATTGAAAAGCGTGTGAATCATTAGACATGCTCGAGTCGAATCGAAAGATGAATCAGTCTATATAGTTGAATGTGGTTGTATTATTTTAAAGTTTCCTATTTACATGTCAAATTACTCGTAGATGACTGGGTCACCCAAAGAGCAGATAGATGATTTAATATAAATAAGATGACGTTATAATAATTTTACAAAGTGAGTACCAGAATTAACCTTTTTATTACTATAACTTGATATTTGATACCGTTTTCATACAAATACGGGGCATGTCCGATACACTCAGTTTTGTTTGAGACGTTATCAGACGGTATCAAAAGTGATAGTTATGAAATCGATAAATTTGCTGTACATTGTTGTAAAATAGCGCTGTCTAAAGTTAAGGCCCACCTAGCGCAACCAACACGCGTCCAATGTCGCCTGCAAAGTTACGTGCAATCACAAATAACGGCGTTTTTAGTGGTGTCTTTTGATTGGTAATAGGTAAGAAGTTAGCAAAACTACATTTTCCTGAATGTTTATAAGGTAAGAATTACCAAAATTATGCATAATCTGTGACCTAGTGAGTGACATGAATCCAGACTCGTTTTGCGAGGTAATAAAAAAGGAATGAAGATACGAGTTGAATATTGAAAGAATCCGATGTCTAGAAAAATATTTGATAAAGGAACGCGATGGAGAGAGGTCATATTTATTTATTTAAACTCTTTATTAAAACACCGCTACACTGTAAGAAAAATAAAGGACGAATAGAGAGAAACACTAGGACTGGAGTAGAATAAAAAAGGCGGCCTTATCACTTAAAAACAATCTTTGCCAGGCAACCTTAGGATTAGGGCAACATGAGCAAAATTATTATAAACAGGTTTTCTCACAATGTTTCCCTTCACCGTTAATATTTTATTTCCTTAAAATGCACATAACTTTGAAAGTTAAAGGTGCGTGCTGGGATTCAAACTCGGTCCCCCGAAAGTGGGCTATCCCCGCTGGGCTATGTACACAAAATTATCTGTAGTGTTAGAACATACTAAAGCCCATTTTGCATATACGCCTTTTGGTATCGTTAATTATTAAAATACACATATTCCGAAGGAGTTAACTCTGAAAGACGCAATCACAGCCCACAATCGGCATTAATATTAAAATGCACTTCGCAGTATGAATAATGCTTCGGCCTTATAAACGATTTTCCTAAAGCTCGACCGAACTACGTGACTTCAATGAATAACAATTCATCAATCAGTGGTTCATGAGTGGAAATTGCATTTTATAGACGCTCTTAATTTCAATTACTATGGCTATCGATTATATAAGTAATTATTGGATATTGGATAGAAACAGGCGTCACTTTGAGGAAATCCATGATTTATTATGAAAATTAAGCTTAATTTGCTATATTCCGCGATGTCTGTATGGTGTAATTTATAATTTCTTCAATCCTTACACTCCACACCAAACAGATCTTCAGAAAAGTACCCTCTACGCACGTTTCGCTCCAGAACCGGAGCATCCTCAGGAGATCTTGACTTCATAATGAATAATTGTTAAGTAAGTTAACTAAACATTTAAGTAAAAAGTTAAAAACACCATACGGATTCTCCTGCTTTTCGCGGACTATAGCAAATCAAGCTTAATTTTCATAATATAAGTAAGTAGTATGCCATACTATACTATTGCGTATATACTAAACTGTATATATTTTTTTTATGCAGAGAAAATGCCCGAAACATACAACTTCGCTAGGGGAAACGGATTAGTAATGTGGAAATTCCATCCACTAAGAAGTCTGTGTGTTCCTCGACAAATCTATAAGTGAGAGTACGGGACTCACTTGCGTATTCACCGATCTCAACCCAATGCATGGTGGGTCCCATCGTCGATGGCCTGGTTACTGCCAAATCCGCCAGGTAGGCGCACGCTATACTGCACGCCGCCTTCTCAGGCCTGTCAATAGTTGGGTGACAAACATCCCCTTTGAATTCACTTCCCGCTATTCTACCCCGCGGCGTCTTCAACCTTGTTTACTGTCGGTTTGAGAGTGTTCACTAGGTATGTTTATGAATACGCTGACCGCTTTTATTGTCTAACAACTACCTACAATTTACTTACCTAATATATATGGTAAAATAAGGCCATGGATTACAATAGCAACACACAAAAGATTGACGTTCTAAATTATATTGAAGTAAATATTAATAAATGTGGGAATCGAACCCAACGCCCTTGATTTCGAAAAAGAAAAGCAGGGCCGCTGGCCACTGCGCCAATAGGCGACAAATTGTTAAAAAAAAATCATCCATGCTAATGCTGTGAAGTCATTAGTCGAGGTTGCCAAATTGTTTTAAGGTTACTTATAATCGAATGCCGAAATATAGGATACTTGAAATTGTAAACATTTCTCCAAAGCTATAGTATATAGTATTCGTATTAGTACTTACTAATACTACTTCTGCTTAATAAGAGATTTTTTTTTAAACATCTACACCATTAACGCAAATATGTTCAGGTCTTTTAAGCTTTTAAAAAAAAACGGCTAAGTTTGTTGTGGGCTTCTTCTTAGACCAGGACACGTTTGGAACCCTCGTAGCTGTAGTTTTAAGTTGACGAATTTAGTTATCGCCATCAACTCACTTCTATGTCATATTTTACATGTAATGTACGCATCAAAAGTGCCATCTATATGCCTATTTGAACAAAGAAATATTTGACTTGACTTGGCTTTGACTTTGTATTTTATAGTTATATTATATATAATATTATCCCACTGCTGAGCATTATAAAGATAGAGTTACATGTTTTGTAGTGAAAGTCACTTCAAACAAACCGACAGCTTCCGAAAAAGGCTTGAAATAATAGAATATTGAATTTATGTATTTTATTTTAAGTTGATACGTCTTAACTTGATCGATTGAACCATTGGTCTTCCTTTTCTTCTTCGTTTTGCTTCTTCTCTTCTTATAACAATTGAAACAGTTTAAGTAATGATTATTGTAAGTTTGAACGCACTAGTTCAACTTGATTAATAATAAACATATAAATAAGTAACAAAATATAACGCAAACGAAACGGCGAGGCACTTCTAGTGTTGCAATAGAATTGCAAATCCGACCTTTAGGGATCTTTTCCCCTTACATTACCATTTAGCTAAAAGGTTAAAGTGCTCTGTTGTTTTTTCTAAGTCTATTTAAAAAGCTATACATTTGAAAAATATCAAATACACGAATTCCTGTTGAAATTTTCACGGTGATCTGCGTTTTAATAGATATTGAGCCAGTATATTTGTAAAATAATATGATACTTGAAAACAATTGTCACTCTTACTTCATATAGTTCAATCAGCTATTGTATCAAGGAGAATTAATCTTTCAATTGACTTTTGATTTGACATTAGTTCCAACATAGATTGGTCTGCATTGTAAATCGAAAGACATTTTATACTTTATTGAATGTTTCGAATAAATATTTTTTTTAAATAAACAATGGTTACGTTATGTATGCTGCCTCATTCTCTTTACATTATCCTCGAACATGTCCTGTCATTTTTTGATGTTTAGTTTTATATTTATCACGGTAGAAAACAACCCAATATTATTAAATATAGTTGAATAAAAAAAAGTAATGCATAACAATCGTCTATACGATAATAACTCTTTTGTCTTCATTAGAATCTTCTAATTCATTATAATAAAGTTTACTAGCCACATTGGCACACGTGGCACCATTCTAAAAAAAGCAGAAAGAAAAGGAAAATCTATAAATACCTACTGTAATTTATTGTTATTGCTCGTTATTTATTTTTAGAAATGTGGAGAAACACTTTCTGAGTAAGAATTTTTGGTGAAGATTAATTACATAGTGTACAAGATGTTTGTATTCACGTTTTTATTTAGTGCTATCTTTGAACAAGTTGTACAAAGACCTAATAGCAGATAATTTATCGATTCAAGCTTAATGAAATTGCCTTCTAAGTACTTACTGAAAATTGTTTACTAAGATAACACAAAATATGTTATAAAAAGAAAACAGATAAATATTCATTGTAATATTGATACAAGTTACAGTGACAAGATAATAATATATTCCATTAGGAAATGTGCTACCACCCACCTATTATGTGAAACGTAAACAACGTAGGTATGTAAAAGCTTGTTGTTTTGTCGCGCCTTTCGTACGAGTATAACTATAAAAGATTACTCAGCTTTATTTATTGCAATAATGGAATACATCCATAACTGTCACTGGAGATGCCAACGGATATCCGTGTATGACTCACAGATCGACCCCTGTCCGTTTTGTTTGTCTTCCTTCCCCTTGTTAACTGAATTATGTTAAAGAAATACGAGAGCTTCTTATCCCGAACCCTCTGAATAAATCTTACTTTTCAAGAATTCGCCCGTCTCTGAGTAGAGTCGTCATCTCTCGGTTATATTAATTCAGCTCACCTTTATTTTACCCTCGTAATGTTTATCAAATTAAATTATGCGGGCTCTAATTAAAATAACTGAGTTAGCTTAAATGTAGAGGACTTGAAAATAGAGCTTTATGTTAAAGCGCTTACTTTTCGTTTCCTTTTTGCTTAGTTCTCATCGTACTTTAGAATACTGGTAAATGTAGATGACAGGAAGGAAAACGAACAAGAGTGAAAATATGGTACAGAAAATAAAGAACTATAATTTTTAAATCGTATAAAATCCTGTTTTACTCTATCGTTTGAGGAAATGAATGACCTTATGCAATTCGAAGAAAAAACAAATTGACAAATGCATTTCTTTAGCACTAAACATGATGTAGGTGACCAGTTATATAAATAAGATGTCACAGTAAATAAAATAAATTAAAGCAAAATAGATTTTCTCATTCCATAGGAACTTTTTCACAAGTTGCGGGAAAACTCAATAAAAATGCTAATTGCATTCTCTACTCACCTGTCGTACTGCAGCATGCTGTCAATAAAGTTATCCATATCACACAATATAAATGTATAAAAAAAGTCATTTTTGGTAGTCATAAAAAACGGGGGATACAGTGCAAATGTTAGTCGCTGAAGTTCACCTATGTTCGCGGACGTATGCAGGATTATGCGGGAGGGCGGTGGGCGAGCGTGCCATCGCTGGGCGGTTCGCGGAAGCACTGCCGCGGGGCGCAAGCCACTACGGCGCGCTAACTACCCCAGCCGGAAAAACAAGGGCGAGAAAACCGGGAACAAGTAGACAAACCGTCTCGCTAGCCTTTATACGCGGTGGCTTTTCTTTCGTCATTCAACGGTGCGACGGTTAAGGTGTACAATTTCAACTATTCTTTAGTGAAAAATGAATTAATAAAGACACTTTCAATCATTAGCCTGTTATTGCTCTATTGTTAAGCACAAGCCCCTTTTTCAAACGAGGGATCGTTTTAGAGTATTGGCAGGTTGATTGGCTTTCGATATTTTTATTAGGAACCTTATATAATGATCACCATATAAACGGGAATAACCGAGACCGACGGCGTAAGTACCAAAAGACGAATGCGTAGTTAGTAGCGCGGAGTTAGGAAATTGGCGTTGTCCTCATGCAACGCCAATTTCTTGACTCCGCGCTGTTAAGTACAGAAAATTATTTATCAGGAAAATCTAATACCTTAAAATTTTAAAATATTGGCCATGTGATCCGTAGTCTAAATAAAATAACATTCGATATTCCGTTAAAACTTATTATTCCAACATTTAAGAAATTTGCCGAAACCACATCATCATCAACATCAGTATCATATCAACCCATTACAACCCACTTCAGGGCGCTGATTCGAACTCGGCCTCCCGAAAGTGAAGTCGAAGTCCTACAGTTGGAAGTCTAACAATCCGCACTGGGGCAGCGTGCTGGATTACGACTAACGCCTTCTCATTATGGGAGCAGACCAGTGTCCCATAGTGGGCCGAATATATGTAGATATAATGTGGTATATACCATACGTAAGCAAAATATTTCGTATAAATTTCGTCGGGTAGGTCTAGTGACATAATAAAGGGGCGAGAAAACCGGACTCAAGCACACATCTACTCGCAGCCATTGTATTATCTGCCGAATAATAGCGTAATAAAATAAAAAAATACGAATAGCCAACGAATAAACCGCGACTCTAGATTCTAGAGTGCTCGCGGTCAAATATGCATAATCTGACTATACACTAAGGTAGATTTTGTTAAGTGAATTTCGTGACTGTCAGCCTGGAATAATTGAATTACCCACTTAATCTTTCTGTTTATACAGATATTTTGTAAGAGCAGATGGCAGTAGAAGGCTTTTTGTTTGAGATATATATCTATATAAAAAGGGACTAAGACAGTTATTAAGATTTTGAAGTCATAATAACCTTAAAAGAAAATGATCAATTAGAAGTTTTGGATATAATAAAAATAGTCCTGTATATTACGTGCGTTACAAAAGCCTAAACTAGATTCGGTGAGTCTGATTGAAAATATGAGCTTGGATCATCGGCTTATCCTCAAAGTTTTTTCGTAAATAAAATAATAAATCTGTGTGCGACACAGTCCCACACAGATTATTATATTATTATTTTTGTGTAATACTAGACAGTTATCAACGAAGACTTAAAAAAGGAGGAGGTTCCCAACTCGACTGTCTTTTTTTTTGTTGCTCAATTTATACACCGCCTATTATTATATAAACCGACTTTGAAGATTATTTTTGTTTGGTACGTCATACCTCAGAGGTGGTCGTGTTTTAATTTGGTAAGGATTTGTTTGAGAAATCCCGGAGAAATCGAGGTAACTCTTTAAATATTATAGGAATTTGAGTACTTTTTAAAGGAACATCTTCTTTCGAAAAGCACCATATAGTTATGTGTACGACGAAGACCATGGTCTTCCAACACCACCATGGTCGTGGAACTATATAATAATTAGTATTGCATGGGTTCTATTATGATATATGGCTGGTAAGCCATTTAGGCTCATCACAATAGAAAAAGCTGATAGTTAAGTGCTGGGGAAACCCCTCAACCATTAACTCTACGGCCTCTGGAAAAGCAATATCTTGTAAAGGGTGATGAGCAGTCCATAGTTGGCTTTTATAACTTTGATAATTGCAAAACTTCTCACTAAAAAGCGTTATTATTACTTTTTAAATAATAAAGAACCGAGTTTATTTTACCATTTTACCTGGCTAAAAAATGTTGTATGAAATATTAATTTCTTGCTTTTAATTGTTTACAAGTCGGTTCTTCATTGTTAAAAAAAATATTTGAACATTCTATGTATGTTAACAAAAATATTTTATTTAGTTAAGTATAAATAAAAAAAAAAAATACTTAAATAATAATTTAAATACTAAGCCAAAATAAACTTGCAGTAATTTAAATTTATTCTAGGAAATATAAAATCTGTCGTTAATACGAAATGTATAACCCTACCCCTTATTAAAAAACGTATCAGAATAGTTCCAGCAGCAGTGTTTTATCACAATTTTGCACGTTTTCACTGACGACGGACAAGGCAATGCCGTAAGTAACACCTAATGACAGCAGATTCCTAAAAAAAAATATCCTTTCACTAATCGATTCACTAGGCAACTCTTATACCTAACTTGTCTATGTTACTTGCCACGGTCATTCATGTGACGTTCATGACATTTTAAAATTCTTCTGACAAAAGAGTTCTGCCTAACTACTCCAACATTACACCACGTTTATTAATAAGGGGGCAAAGTTTATAAAGAAAATTAGGGTCACAGTCTTTATAATCCGTCAGGGACATACAAACTATATCATCAGTGGGTTTTGGTCTGGTAGCTGTGGCTAGTTACCACCCTACCAACAAAGACGTGCCGCTAAGCGATTCAATGTTCCGGTGCGATGTCGCGTAGAAACATATTAGGGGAAGAACTACCATACTCCCTAACAGGTTAGCTCGCTTCCATCTTAGACTGCATCATCACTTACCACCCAGTTATATTGCAGTTAAGGGCTAAGTTTTAGTGGAAAAAAAAAAATCGTTCACACTTTTCCTAGACAAGGGCACAGCAGTACGATGCAAACTGACAAAACTTATACCATTTACCCTGATTATTGTAATTTTAGAACTTAATTGGCATATACTGATCGCATTTCACAGTCCTGGTGGAACTCTGAATATAGGTAATAGACCTAGTAACTTAGCTAATAATTGCAGACTGTTGGGAGTTGTTTTACAAGTACGGTAGTAAATATTGCTAAGACTGTGCAGAGGTAATGGGCTGAGTTTAGACGCTGTGCAAGTAAATATGAAATGTAATGATTAAAATTCTAAGTGCTTTGTTGGTCAAGTAGTTAGCATTATCAACTACGGACCACAGAAGATACCCTTTACTGAACTGCACTTAGTACACTTACAATATTTCATAAACATCGGTATTCTAAGGCTAAAGAAATCTCTTCCAGACAAAACTTGCAGTAAATAATTTAAAATTGTAAAAAAAAAATTGCGTCGCAAAATCATGTAACGTAATTCTTAAAATACGTAAGGATTCTGAACCTCAAACGTCTGTTAGTAGAGAATTCTAGAACAGCAGTAACTGTAAATGACTCACCAAAAAATATTGAGTGACTAAGGATATTGGAGCTATGAATATTGGACATATTGAATATATTATATTGAACATATTTTAGATTGGAGTATCTTGGAGAGCTCTAACTCCTTTAAACTTTATTACAAATTGCATTGCACATTTTATTATGAGCTTTGTTAATGTTACACGTACAAAATAAATCCAAGACTACAATGGCTTTTACACTTTCTGTATTCTCTTACCTACCTTGCCTCAACTTGAAAACTTTATCTGTTTTAGTACAATAGTAACTTCAGATAATAATTACCTTGTACCCAAATAAAGGCGGATAAAACATTTTGTATTAAGTATTAGAGCTAAAAGCGAAAACTTAACTAGCGTAAATGAACAGAACAACACGTTAATTTATGATTATAACGCTATAATAACACCACTTAATTGTATGAAATAAGTGGAGTGAATTGTTCCGGTCCAGTCAGCTTCCTTATTAAGCACAATATCTACTCGTATCTCTGAACTTCACATTAGGTGATTTTTACAGGTATGATACAAATAATCTCTCTTAGATACAAACTTCTGTTTTTTCCCTATCAAATGTCCAATGAATGCGTTTTTTGGTTAAAAGCTACGCCTTTGCGCAAGTGCCTTTTATAAATTATACTATAACATTTCTGTGTTGAACTACGTGAATACGTACATCCTCACGTATGCCGCGAGAGTCTGTTTGTAGAAAATCTGCTGTAATAATCTGCAAAAAATATATATATTATACTTAATAATGTATAAACAATTATTATAATCTTAAATGATAAATAATTAAATATCGAGAAAGCTCGAATATCTGGTACGCAGATACGCAGATGCGCAGTAAAAAATACGATCTGCTCCAGCTCATGCAAGCGTAGGCCGCTTAAGGCGAATTTCCTGGCTGCAAAATCTACGTCATTGGTTTACTATGAGTATAAAGTCACTATGTAGAGCAGCTGTTAACATAGTTCAATTAGCCTAATGGTTGCCAACCTCTGGTAGGATATGACACTGTAAAAATAAATAAATATAAATACTGAAATAAATCCTAATCCTAAGAAATATATAAATGTGATTTTTTTATAACACTATTAAAAGTACAGCAAAATAGATATTCGGAATCTGGACAAAAGTTACAGAAAAAAAAAATCCTAAAATAATATGTGTTAAAATATTTAAATAAATATTTTCTAGATAAGGACAATCCGGATTAATTGACAAAAGCTAGATTAAAGCGAGCACAGCCGCAGTCAAAGGTAAGTATATCGAAAACTAGAATTAGAACATCTGATGAAACATGAATAGTTTTTTAACATTCACTTGCTATTCCAATAAAAACGTATTTATTGCCTTTTGAAAATATTTTTAATACTTTTTCGGTACATTGTACTCGGTTAGTTTGACATGATAAATAGTTTTAGCACCCATTTATGTTACTGAGGCCACTGCACATACCAAATACATAGTTTTTAGTGTTATCGTGTAAATTTGCGATGTGGTCAACATTTTTATAGAAGCCTTTTTTTAGTTTTTTTAGGAATAAAAGTTAGACTGATTTGTTAGTTGAAGTGAGGCTGATGTACCGGGGTTATCTAACATGTCTTTGAATAATTTTTTTAAATAGCTGTTATTTTGAATTAATTATTTGACCAGCCATCCGCATCTAAGTGGTTTGTAAACGATAAAATGTTTTTTTGATGTCTATAAAAATATTAAAGAGCTTTTTTTAATATTTGCATGAACCTATAATTTAACTTTAGATATTGGGTCTTTTCTGATCATTTTATATGAAAGTATATTTTTTAATAATTTGCCTGTGCCCTAAATTTAGACAATTACTGGTTATTAAACAATTATTTTCAGGCTGATATAAAGTAGTTTCTGAAATGTAATCACGATTTTTTACACGAAACACGATTAGTTCATTTGTTGCGAAACCCTGAAATTAAATGGGTTTTTAACATTTTCCTTGGGAACTTGAAAAATACATAGCGACATACAAGTAGAAAAAAAAGAGTTGAACCAATTGGTTAAATGTTTCTGCATCTATGAATCTGCGAAATGGCTCTGTTCCGAGTCTCAACTCTCAAGTAGGTACGAAAGTGCAACGTTATTGGCGTATCATGCATGGGACTGCTTACAACGGTCCTCGACTCGGCACTAAAGGCATTCTCGACGCCGCTGTGTTGAGTGAGACCATCGCAATAATGTTGTTCTTAAGTGTAACAAGTTCCTTACAGCATGCGCCGAAAGCTCCTATCGGAGAATAGGAAAACATCAAGGTTGGATATAATCTGGCAGGAAACTTTTAAGTATATTTCGATAAAGTTGTTATTCATTTGCGAGTGCAAATTCTATCTAATTTTTTATTTTATAAAAAAAGGGCTGGCGACGAACTCGAAAACTGCATGCTGGCCACGATATATTCTCAACGCATGATTGCCCGGTGCGAATATATATGCCGTTGGTATGGTATATTTTAATACATATTTTATTTCAGTCATCTAGATGCTTTGTCATTCGCAACGCGAATAATAACCCACGGTCAATTGTTATTTAAATGTAAATATATTCGAACATTATAGCCAATAACTAAGAGTACAAGTAGGTAAATATAGGTAAGATAAAAAATCTCTTTAATATCTTTGGAAAATATAATTTTTATTAATACATAACTATAACCTAAAATAAACTATTTAAAAACTAAATAAAATCTAAAACGTCCTCGAAACCACCGCAGCGAGGCACAGTTCCTAAGATGCTGGCAGCATTGCCCCTTTGGATGGCCAAACTAATTCGTTGAAAAACAAAATTCTTTGGAAAACGATTTGTTATTCAGGGTTTCTTTAAATTACCTTTATAATAATGATTACGTTTGAAGTCCTTGGGTTAATATATAACACGATAAAAAAGCTGTTACTTATGTATATAGTAATATCAGTATTTTCCTACAGATATATAAAATAAATTAATATCAATCTTTATTAGTTAATAGAAACATAAAAGAATTCGTTTATCTCTAATGAAAAATCTCGTGTAAGCTTACGGCGAAGATCGATGGCGTTTTCTGAAGGTAAAAGTTTTAATTCTATCACGCGACGTTTTTGTTCCGGCTGAACTTCTATGTCCATGTTCTTTTCAGGGTTTCGAGCAAGAGACCGTCGCTAAATTTTGCAGCTGGAACTAGGACATGGATGCGTATAGTAAACACATGGTAAGTTATTGGATAAGACATGAAAATATATGAAGAATTAAACTTTTTCTGAGTAGTGTGTGCTTTGATCGTGTAATGGCTTGAAGTCAGCCGGCGGGTCGCCGCCTGGCCGTCGTCGCGTCGCTCCCGCTACGTAGTTTATCGACCTCAAAATGTAGGATAACGACGTTTGTTACGACCATCGTCTCTATAACGTAGTAGTGGAGAAATGGATGCGCTTAAAATAATTGCCAGTTGTTACTTGACAAAGTTGTGGAACGATGAGAGTAATTTGGCGGATTGACACGAATCAGTTTACATTTTTACAGACTCGCATATATGTAATAGTTATTACGCTCGAGGATTATTCTTTTTCATTTCATTTCATTAGGGAAGAGATATAACTAAGTGATACCGTAATTTGATCTTGTTTTTACAAAAAGATATCTTCCAAGTGAATCTTAAGCTGAGATCTTAAAAGTGCATACTTTAAACTTAAAAAAAACTGTTAAAATTAGACTAAGTTGTGTGTATGGCATATATCTGTCTACTGTCTCTGTAACGCTAACTTTGGACTGCAAAGTCAAAGTAAGCTCTATAGAATATCTTAACCTTAACGCCTATCTCTAGGACTATACTAAAAATTATATGGAGTTGATTTAATATTACAAAATTCGAGTTTAATTATTCCAAACTGAAGTTTGGTTGGTTCTATTAAATTATCATTAGCACACCGCTCATACTGTACGTGACTTAAAAGCAAAATCCAGCGGTTTAGTCGCACCATTTGCCGAAAGATTTGCGAAAGTGATTAACTGGAATGAAATATAAATGAGTTGACGTATGTATTAGGTGAAACGGCCTAGTAAGCATGTTCGACTACGGATAACTAGGTCCCGGGTTCGTGGTTAGTTATTCCAGGGTCGGGCCAATAATTGTAAAGGTTTAAAGGTTGATGCTGTCCACTTCCATGCCTCCAAAAGCATGCTTAGCCATCGGCCTCGGTTTTTATCATTTAAAGTATTTATTAGTGATAATAATACACCCCACCAATTGCTTTCCCTTGGTTTTCCTAATCCTAAGGTTGCCTGGAAGAGATCGCTACTAAGCGTTATCGCTTGGTGGCGGTAGCGTGGCCGCCCTTTGGTGAGATTTCTTATATGAAAAAGAAATCTCACCAAAATCAAACTTTCCATTGATAAAAAAATGTATACATTATTGTGTTATCATTTAGTAATCAGACATCTTTAGATTCTTATGTAAAGAACCAATCGGCTTAGTATAGTATTTCAAAACGAATGTTCATGTCATTGTGTCGGTAGGATATAAAAGTGGTATTTACCGTATTTGTATCAAAATGCCCACCGATGCACATCAGTCAATTAGAATATCCTACTTTTTAAGTTTATTTTTGTTATGTCCATTGTTTTTTTTCCTATTTGTGCTGTACAAAAAAAGTGTATAAATAAAATAAATAAATAAAATAAGTTCCAAGGACAGGTGAAAGATCTGACCACTACGCAATCAACGCTTCTTAATATAAAAAGAAATTAATAGCCTAGAGAGTGATTAAGACAACAGTCTCCCTTTCGTGGAGGTCTCTAAAGATCCAGAATGCTGTGCGTTTAAGCAATTAAACAGTAGGTACTTGCTCGAATTCTCGATAATTTTGTAGTAGGCCGGAAGGGATAAAAGTTCTCGGAATCATTAAAAAAATAAGGTTAATGTAAAGTATATTTTTAGGAGAAGAATTTGAATCAATACTACATACTTTATTTCTTCCATCGTGCTTTGTCTTTGTCTTCGTTACAATCGCGCAAAGCGTCCTTTTTAAAGAATTTATCAGCTAAAGCGATTCCAAACTTTAAATTTATTGCACAAACTCAGGTGCAGGTTAGATTCCCTTATTTATAGTTGGTCATAACCCAAACCTAACGTATTTATATTAAGAGATGCATACTATTTATAACATAATATTGATTAATAAATTTCCAATCCTGAGTTAATGTTATTTAAAAGAAAAAGAAAATAGGCTAGAGTCGTGATGGACGACGCAACTTCTATTTATTGTTGGAGACTATTACCAGTCAGCCTGTCTAATCGTCTACTTAACCTGCTCGTGGTACCCCGTTGACTTACCAACTAGGCTCTGACGAGAGACGACCGAATAATGGCGCTATAAATATTTCATAACAGCTGGGCCAAAATCCACTGACTGGTAACAAGCTGCAGCGTTAGCGGCGCAAGAAGGCCAGCACCGCGATCACTAACCCGCATTCAAAGCGTGATTGGCAAAGCTTTTATCCTTAACTATTTATTTTTGTTTAAAAAGAGATGATTTTTTTTCTATTGTTGGTTTATAAAAGGTACATTTTTACCCATAACTTAACAGTCTTCACTTTATTCACTCTTATGATGTTATTTTTCTAGAAATAGAGAAATTAATAAGTACAAACTTGCAAGCCGCTGAAATCTAATTTAGTCCGAAATTTGGTAGGTAATAGTAGTATAATATTATAATAAAGTGTCTCAAGGGATAGAAAGCCTAGCATCTGCAATGCGACCATATTTCATTAGTGTATAATGACCTACATCTCACATTATCTTGGAATATGTCCAGTATATACTTCAGTATCTTTTTTATCCTCTATTTCAGACAGACAGAAAGAAAAGTATATTATTATCATCGTGGATATTTGAGGTAGATAATTATTGCGTGTTTGGTGGTTTTACATATTTGAACTATATAGAATTTAATAAGAGCAAGAAGAAGGTAGAATTTAAATTCTATTATACGTTTACAATATCACTGAAAAATGTGACGAAATTCCAATCTGCTCCGTCCGTAAATAAGCATATTTTATCATCCAGCCCTATAAACTGGTATTTGTATAGTTACGTACACACAAAATAATAGTCAGTGAGGTTACTACTATTACTACTAGAAACAAATATAATTTGAATTATTTCTAAAAAACTATGCAATAAATTATATCAGAATTAAAAGTATATTTGTAAAAATGCTAATCAATGCATAAAATATCACACACACATGTGTAACTAGTTATGGTTATCCAAAGTTTAATAATTTACGCACTTTTCATAATAAATGACATATATATATTATTTTAACCATTATAAACAGGACCAGCTAATTATTATTCTAACCTAGTTATGGCAACAATGAATAAAGAGGGAAAATGCCAACTGCAGCATATTTGCTGGTGCAGAGGAACTGTGGCAAAGTTATGTAAAAGTAACAACTTTCATCGTTCCAAAGAAAGAAAAGTTTTGTGACAAGTTTTAAAGTCAACATTGGACTCGAATATAATAATATAATTTGCAGTTTACAGAATTTAATAGTACTTAAGTAAGTATTTTATTCCTAACAAGATGACTCGGTAAACTTGAAAAAACCTTAACGTAAAGAACGCCATCTAAAAGAAGTCATGCAACGTTGTAATTCCCATACGAAACTAACGATTTAGATAACATTTATACAATAAATAGATTTAGATACCTACCGGTAAAGTTCTCTCCTATGAGAATGGAAATCTGTGCCCAGCAATGGGACATTAATAGGCTGAGGACAATGAGAAACATATAGAAGTCTGTTACGGAAACATGGAAATCATATGACCGAATGAAATTATTCAATAATCGTTGAGTTTGAATGAATGAATACATACATATGAAAATACAGGAAAATTAATAAATAACTAGTTCACACCATGTATACAACTTGGCGGCCTCATCGCTACATAGCGATCTCCTCCAGGCAACCAATGGCGTAAAACGAATCTCAAGACGAGAGGTATGTGGTGCATATAAACACACATTAAAATAGAAATAAACAAGTCTACTCAATGGCAACAATAAATCGATAGCCTTATCGCTACATAACGATCTCTACCAGGTGGCGCATATAAATAAGTATATTCTTATTATGTTATTTATTGCATTAAAAAGCATAGTATAATTTAGGCATCCGAGGTATGAGAACCGTGGCTTAGTTGTCAAAGCACTCGGCGCGCGATTACCAGAGGGATGCGGGTTTAAATTGTAGTTTCCGAAATATATTTAAACATTTAAAATGTATTTTTTTATTAATTAATGATTAAAATTTTCACTTGTTCTATTATGTGGGTCGTTGAAATTTCATTCCGTTATACAACCGGAATAGCTGCCTCTATTCTGGTTAGCGCGTGATTGCTTCCTATTTTATTAACTTTTACGTCTCTAACGAACCCATTTTCTATTATTTTGGACTCAAGTTAGCAAAAATTCACAACTCTGCTCTAATGCGCATAGGCGGGTTTTAACAATTATCATTATTATACACATACTTACGAACAATTACACAATAATACTTATCAACACTTACCGAGTTCTCTATCCCCAGCACCTCAAATTGTCGGTGTAACATGCGTTTTTAATTCAAGCAGTTAAAATATCACCTGCATTAACGGTGAGGATATCTGATACCTGAGAGTTCTCTTTAACCTTCTCATAGGGTGTGAACTTTAAAAACCGGCACTTGTGGTGAACTAAGGCGTAACCCATTCATTATTCATTCATTTATTCATTCTAAGAGTGCCCGTGCCCTCCTGTCGTGGACAAGTAATGTGTTGATAATAACGATGATGATGATATTTACTCAAGTAACTCATATTTTTTTGTAACCGCTGTTGTGTTTTACCTTTGAGTCGGTGCATTAAAAACACAGAGCACTCTCGCAACCTTCGCGCACCTCCTCATTCCGGAAAATAATACACTTTTACATTGTCTTAACTTCCAGATAGACAACAAAAACTGGCGCATAATAATATAGTAGTTATTATTACAGAGGTGCGCGGAGGAGAAATCTCACCAAAATCAAACTTTGCATTGATAAAAAAATGTATACATTATTGTGTTATCATTTATTAATCAGACATCTTTAGATTCTTATGTAAAGAACCAATCGGCTTAGTACAGTATTTCAAAACGAATGTTCATGTCATTGTGTCGGTAGGATATAAAAGTGGTATTTACCGTATTTGTATCAAAATGCCCACCGATGCACATCAGTCAATCAGTATAATCAGTCATAATACATCCAGCTTTCTAAATTGACACTGTTTAAATTCTAACACTTAAATCGTTCAGTAACTTCATAAAAGTGCCTTGTTTAACTAAGAAACTCTTATAAGGCAAAGAGGTAAACTTATCAAAATATTAAGTTAACTTAGAAATCCACTTATTAAGATTTCCACTTACTTGCATAAATGAATAAGTATTTTCAATCAGGCTCCTTTCCTCAGAAGGACAAAAATTAAAATTGGCACCTACTTGTTGAATATCAACTAAGAATAATTTGACGCTACAAATCTAATTTTCATAGCGAGTTTTTTCATGTTGAAATTCCTGTCACGTCGCTGTGTCGGTTGATTTGGGAAGAGGGCTTTAAATAAGCTTAGATAAGTAACTTATACTGTTTTCTATAAGCAAACCAGCAAAATTGTTGGAAGATGGGTTTATAATATTACGATTTCGTTACCCATCTATGTCAAACTAATGTACATTTTAAATATTTTAGAAGGAACTTCAATAGGTGTCGCAATAGTTCAATAAAATAAATTGTAATTTCTTTTCCCTGCGTAGGTACTTACTCGTACTACAATTTCCGGTTTTCCTTATTAGCGTTCAATAGGCAAACGAAACCAAAAAAATATTCACAGTCTGAAAATAATCCTAATTGCTTTTTAATGTCCCAATCATGAGCGTACGCCAATGCTCACGTTGTTTTCTCAATTGAAATGTTGACTTTGTAAAGTTAGCTGAGCAATTTGGGAATTCAGTGTTGCCAGATAACTTTAATAATAATTTAATGTGTCGACTCGTCCAAAGTTCCTATCCGCTCTGAATATATCATGAAAGTTCGCGTTCTATATGAAAGTTGGTAAATCAGCAAGAAAATGCAGATTTAAGAAAGCTATTTCCAACAAAACGGCCCGCATCGGCTCAGAAATTGGTTCTCCTTGCCGCTCCACTGCCCGAAGAAACTTGCTACGCTGAAACCTATTTTTATTATTTCGTTTTCTTTTGGTATGTTATGGATGTTTTAATCTCTGGCCCAATATTGTCGTGGAACGATAGCGGTATTTCTTCGATAGAATAAAGAATCGGTTTTGAGGAAAACGGCAAAATTGATACTTTTACCTTTTTTATTTGATAGAAATACCTTATTACATATAATTCCACCTAAAGTATGTTTTTACAAAATAAACATTTAAAACACAATAACTCCCTGTTAGCTTTTAACTTTTATTTATCTAATTATTATAATTAAATTTAAAATATTATGTTCAATATTGTTTTCAATATACCTAGCTCCTATTAGAAATTGAGTTTAGAGTTTAACCAACAGCTTCCAACCTTGCAAATTGGATCTTCGACTAATTACGTACATTACTATTCGCAGCTTAACTCAAATTATGCTTCTTCGTTAGTAAGTAAGATAAGCTGGATATTTATCACGTCAATTAATGATAAAGTGTTGTCTATGGATAAAATACATAAATTATTGTGAAAGTTGATTAATTATTTTGGTAAATATCGGTATTGCAATTTATTCGTCGCCACATCAAATTAACCACTAAAAAAAAAAAAGTAATTCCACATATAACGATAAAATATAATAAATAATAAAACCGCTTACTCCATTCTGTATTAAAATAAACAAGTAGGTAATATTCTAGGTACCTAGCCAATTTTATTATTTTAAAAACAATAAAACTCATATCTCATGTATACCTAATCTAAAAATGATGAGAATGTATGTATCAAACGGCAAAGTGTATTCACGTATACTATGTTTGGATTGTGGAAAATGAAAAATAAAATGGTCCCAAGTCAATTTCAACGTTTCTTTTGGAGCAGACGAAAACCTTATCTCTCCCCGCCTTTATTATTTTCCAAGTCCGACCGCAATATTATGCGAGACGGCAAGGCAGATGGATCAGAAAACATAAATCTGGCGTCTAAACATGTTTGTGATGAAAACGGTTTTACGCTGAGCGGTTTATATTTATGTCTTTCGCCGTTTACGTTAATCGTTTTTTAACTGCAAAACTCCATTGCAGTTACAAATATTAATTAACAGCATTCACGAATAAACAGTTGTTGGTTTTAACGGAAATCTTAATGAAGGGAATTCATTACCGAATTCGTGTTTTATTTTATTTCATAGTCTAGCCTAGTCATAGATATTTTTTTTTGTATTTGAGCATACCTACGTGACGTTTCAAAAGTGCTTATATTGTCTACTTGAAATAAATGAATTTGTTTTTTTTTAGTTTTATTGTTAAAAATTGTTAATATATTTTAGTAATTATTTTAGTTTTATCGGCCCGCGCGACTTCGTCCGCGAATGAGTCAACTCCAAAAAGTAGTCGTATGCTGTCGTGGACTCTTTTATAGAACTTTAAACACTAGGAAACTTGCTGTTTATCGGGATAAAAAATATCCTATATGTTGCCCCGGAATATCAGCTACAATTTCTTCTTTTTCAATTCTTAACGCAGATATTGTATGAAATCATTTCTAAGCTGGTATAGGTCTTCGAAATGAACGCTGCCGTCCCAATAAAATGTTTGTATTCCGAATATTGCCATATGTCCCGCTTAGCGATGTAGCGTTGCAGCACGATGTTGCGTAGAAACCGATTAGGAGTGTGGGTTTAATATAAATAAATAAATTAATATACTACGACAATACACACATCGCCATCTAGTCCCAAAGCAAGTGTAGCATGTGTTATAGGTACTAAGATATTGATAAATAATTTTATGAATAATATACCTACATAAATACTTATAATATATAGATAAACACCCAGAAAAACATTCATGTTCATCACACAAACGTTGTCCAGTTCCAGAATCGAACCCACGGCCTTGGACTCAGAAAGCAGGGTCGCTGCCCACTGCGCCAATCGGCCGTCGCTATAACTGCCACGTCCCGTTATAACCTTAGACTGCTATCTGTACTTATCAGGTCAGATTGCAGTCAAGAGCTAACTTGTAGTGAATTAAAAAAAAAGGAAATCGGCGTGGTTCTTGCAAAATTTTGTAAATAAATTGTTAACTCTCAAGTAGTCAACGTTGTAACTCAATGATTAATCGATTGTATTTATACCACTATGCAACTTTCTGCCCAATTGCATTTTGCCTCAAATAAAAACATAACAAAGTGATTGAAAATTTATATCGGGGTGTAATAGAATGTTTCGCTTCTAAAGCGGCAATCCATTTTAAATCAGATAGGTGGCCTGTGAAATGGAGAAATGACGAAAATAAAACTGTATTTTCAAACATATCTGGGTGGGATTGCACCGATTCGATGGGAACAGAAGCGTGGCGTACTATGTTTGGCCCGTTGTAGCTATGCGAACGATTTCACTAAAGCCCACAGAGTGAGACATTTTCCCGTGATAAGCGTAAAGGAGGCCAATAAAACCGTACACGGAGGTGACGAAAGAAAATGCGGGAAGGTGGCAATAACGAATGCCGGCTGCGGCTTTATTGTTGTTAATATGACGCACCACAGGGAAAAGAAACTTTTTCTTGACGTAAATATACTTTCCTTTTTACGTAATTGTAACTCCTGAAAGTTCAAGCTACGTCAGAACTAAAAATAAACTGATATCTCAGAAATGATCGTTAAACGTAACGTGAAATTATTGTGACTATAAGTGACTAAAATAAAGAGAATTTATGAAAAGTCGTTTGTTGTACACAATAGACTATGAAATCTATTTATGTAGCATTATTATTATAATTATTATAGCCATTTTATTACCATGTTTTATTTTACTTTCGAATTGAAAAGTTCAGTTTAATCAGAGCATATTAAATCAATGATTTGGAAGTATTATAGCCTGAATGGTATTCACCGATTAGTGTTTAATATGTTTTTTTTTATTGTTTGACGGACTAATCACTATAACTTTTCAGCAACATAACTAGCTTACTCGGAACAATCCTCATGCTTTTGGGAGATAGGTTTTATAGCATAGATCCACCAGAATTTTATTATTAATAGGACATATTAAAATATATTCTAAGATGAAGTAACATAAGCTAAAATTTATTTAGAAAAAAGTTAAAGATGGCAAAAATGTAACCTAAACTAGCAACAATTTGCCTATGTAATGCATTACTTGGCATACGCTGGCAAAACTATTAATAATACAAAAAAAAATTACACAACATGATTAGTCATTATTACCTCCAAAAAAGTCCGCGTCCGTATATCTAAATATTATAGTTAAGGCGCATTAGTTTATATTATGTTCTAAAATTTTATTAGATCGGCAGTAGAAACAAAAGTGGGTTACGTTAGTATCTCAGAATTAATTATTCTGTTTCAAATAAATGGTTTTGACATCAAGATTATGTAGAAGTAAGATACTTTTTAAATAATTCCAATCTGTTATTTCGAGTTTAAAACATTTAAGTACTACACCTATACGAAACAGTTCTTTTTAGTTTATTATGTGAATTGAAAAATTTCTTTCAAATATACATACAAAAATATAATTACATCTATCAAACAATTTTAATATGGTCTGTCCGTCTATAGTTTTCCGATTGAGCTATGCATTAACATTGGTTATCAAAGTCATATTATGATTATGAAATAGAGCTGATCTTATGGTGGAAGGTGGCCATGGAAAATATGCAGAGCTTTATTCATATTAGTCTTTGCATTAAGTGCGTTCCAAAAACCTAAACCAGATTCGCTGAGTCAAATTGTAAATATGAGCTTAGATCTTCGGCTTATCTCCAAACTATTTTGACAGCAAAAAATATTAAATCAAAAGAATCACAATTATTTTTTCATACAAACTAATTCAAAACATTCTAAGTGTTTACTTATGGCAACCCTATTAAAGATAAAAGACCGACACGTGCACAGAACGTACGCAACGCGACACGTACCTACTAAAGTGACAGGAGTAACTGAAATTTACTTTTGCATGTGATGTGATTACGGCTGTATCTGATTTCTTTAAGTTAAAACAATGACAATGGTTCCCTCAAAAACTATTAGCGTTTAAATTTCACAGTTCAAGTCTAAGAGACAATAAATAATGGAATAAAGCTTATGAAGTATTATTTCAGTTTTAATTTAAATTTTGTATAATTACTAGGAGCAGCTCCTTTAAGTATGTTTTCCTAATAAGAAAGGCAAGGATTTTTTGTTCAACTTCGATGCAACTAAAACCACATACCTTAAAATCAAGTCCAGCTAGTAACAGTTCTTTTAAAACAAAGAATTTTCAGGAGGGAATTTGTATTCCAATCACACACTGAGCTTGTTTGTTGCTAAACTCGAATGTACAAGCGTGGCGAAAAAGGAGGTATGGACATTCAACGACCTATCCGAACTAAGCTTTGCAAGATACGGTATGAGAGTTTTTTTTTCATAAATTGCAATTCTAGATGAATATGCGTTCTTCCGGTTTTTTTTTATAATTGAGCTTTAGGGATGAAAACTTTCCTTTGTTACTTTTCATACATCTGAGAATATCTGTACCAAGTTTCTTGACGATTGGTAGCTTTTCATAAAGGCGTGACAAATACATTTTTAATATTAATTAGGGAAGTAAGGATAGTTATTAGTATTTATAATTTGGTTAAATTCGTTATTTGTGTATTTTATATTACCCACTTTTTTGTGTACAACCTAACCCTATAATGTAAGTGTTTTTTTTCTTTGGTTGCAGATATTGCTTATTACCCATTATATTGAAGGTTGGTACATTTTGGAAGTAACAAGATTTCACAACGAACTATTAAAATAAACCTTAAAATGTTATTAAAATATTTATAAGAAAGGCTATTTAAAGTACCTAGTAGAATAGAAATATATCTGATATGCAACTAATTTCCACTATATTTAAGTTCAAAGAACTCAATTTGCATAAACCTCCCAACTGTTTGTTTCATGTGAGGGGTATATCCGCTTTACCGGGACTATTTTGTACGCGATTTATTTGTATGCGCTGTGCGACACGTACGTGAGTGGCTGTAAACAGTCTGTGCTGAAAATTTTAATGGTGATTACTACGTCATGTATTTGTTTTAGCCAGTGAATATTCATATTTTCATACAGATTCCAGATATCATTGATAATATATTTTTGCCAGCCGATGTACTTTATTCACTGAAATCACGTAGTCACTCATGTATAAAATATAAAGTAACGAAATGTGTGTTTGACTGTGGACGTATTTGTTAATGACCTTATGATTTTTCTTTAAAAAAGTATGAGTCAGCATAAGAAATCATTAAAGAATTGAAGTAGCAACTATGCAATGACCCATTGCATAGTGCCAAACAATCATGTATGATTTGTCTTACAGAGATGTTGTAGCATATTATATCCTAGTTTCAAAAAATCACGAAATTTAATTCGATCGTTAAGTGGACGGTTGACTGACTATGGAGGTCTGATTCTGTCTCTCTTTATGGTGTCGATTCCGGTCACTGTTTCGAGGGTTCTGTACCCAAAAGGTAAACCCTATTACTAATACTCCGCTGACCGTCTATCTGTCTTTCCTTCTGACACCAAGCTGTATCTCATGAACCGTGATAGTTAGACTGTTGAAATGTTCACAGAAGATGTATTTAAGTTGCCGATATGGCAACAAATACTATAAAACAGAACAAAAGTAAATGTTTAAGGGGGCTCCTATATAAATTACGAATTTATGCCGTTTTTATAGCTAATGGTACGAAAACCATCGTGCGGGAGTCCGACTCACGTTTTGCCGGTTTTTAGTTGTATCTGTTAACTTAGAGTTAACAGATATAACTAAAAACCAGCAACACGTGAGTCGGACGTATCGTAGAGAGCTGGAAAGAAACGAAAGAGCAACCTTAGAGATATGAAAAGTCATTTCATATTTCTAAGAGTTTTTCTGTCATAGGAATGCTTGTCTCCAACATATAGATTAGCAATGTCGATAACAATCTAGATTAAGAGCGGAAAATTTGTTTTACTAAAAGAATGAAATCTTTAAAATATTCAGCATGACGATAATTTAAACAAGAAGAACTTTGCCGAAGAAAATACCTACGTTACTATCCATTCCCGCTCGTCACGGACACTAACTGCGTGTACGGTGCCGCTTGGATTTCTTAAAGAAAAATGCAAGTTTTCAGCGCATAACATTGTCTTGTAGCTGATGCATTTTGCTTGTTTGTAACAAGATTTTTCAGTATAATATTAAACCATAATATAAAAAAACAAACAGAATACATACGACGTTTACATGAAAACCGAAATATTTCTCCACAGGCTTTAGAGGTACATTATTTACCGTCTCTGATCTTATCTTTGTTACCGAAACGCTATAGTTTTTAAGTGAATAGATTTTACTGAAATAAATCTGTTACAGCCCTAACATCACATGCAAAATTAAAATCAAGCGACTCCTGTCACTTTATTAGGTACGCGTCGCGTAGCGTGGGTACTATGCGCGTGTCGGTTATTTATTTTCAATAGGGTTCTCATAAGCAAACGCTTAGAATGTTTTGAATTAGTTTTTATGGAAAAATTAATATGCTTCTTTTGATTTAATATTTTTACAAGGCGGTTCCTTGTGAAATGTACTTATGCACCCTTCAACAGTATATCGTAATTTTATTACTCGTTGTATAAATTGATGTATTATATGTTTTATAATTCTAAGCTATAACTGCGCCAGCGTTGTGGACTATTAATCCTTTTCATTCTGAGAGGAGACATGTGCCCTATAGTGGACCGGTAATGAATTGTGTATGACGATACAATATGGTGTTCAATATATTATGTATTGAGGAATTTAAAGGAATACAAAAAAAAATATCTTAATTTCCACCACTGACCACACTTTAAGTACGTTATCTAAATACTTTATTATTAATTAAAATTTCCCTTTGACACTCGTTTTATAGCTTAATAACTAACTGCGCAAAAGTGGCATCAATTAATTAGATACACTGGCCTCTAATATTATGATTACCAGGCTGCTGCCGCTTAGTTTTTTACTTGAAAGTTTTGCCAGCCAGCTCAGTCTTAATAATAAGTCAGCGGTCAGTAAATCGAGACAAAAACAAAAGTGACAACAGTCTGAGTGATAAAGGGTCAGTCAACATTTTCCAGATTTAACATGAAGAATGTGATTGTTCAATAAACTTATTTGTTTTGGCAGAATATCAGTTTTCAGGTTTTAAAAAAAATAACTGCAGCTTTATGCTGAGTCTCGGCCGTTTAGTTATATCCTAAATTTTTTTTACATATTCTTGTTACGTTTTTTTTTGCAGAAAAAAAATGTGTTTCTATCTTCCTCACAAGTTCTGGTGTTTTTTTTTTATCAAACGTATTGAAAAGCCTCGATAAACTTAACAACATATACAAATGTCACTTTATCGCTCACCAGCACCACTCAACAAACACGTCGAAGTTCGATCAATACTAAGTAGTAGGTTATTAAATAGCTTAGTTTGTTTGCGAGTTTTATTGACTACTTATTGGTCTTTGCGATAGATGTTAGTGATTTTGCTTTAAATGTGTGTAAGGTGTGTTAATGTATTTACCCATTGCGCATTGCAGTGTAATTAGCTGGTCAGTCTAGTAACGAGGTTTTGAATTCGATTACCGGGTCAGGCTAAAAACTTTGTACAGCATCGGGTATTTTCGTCAAGAAATTTTCAGTACCCGGAGTAAGGAAACTGGAAACCCTCGTACCTCGGAGAGCACGTTGAACCGTCGATTCCAGCTATTTTCACTAGCATATTGTTGTAATACCAACATTGTTAAACATGCTCCCACTTGAGAGCAGTATGAAGGGTCTTAAGTTTAAATCTCTCTCTTGAAAGGAGGTTTGTTACAAACCTCTTCTGTGAATTAGGAGGGCTTAGAACGGTGTTTGCACCGTACGCTGAAAATTTCAACCCAATACATGAAACTAGTTAACTAAACTGTTATTCGTTTGGTATCTTATTTCAACCCGTGATTGCGTTCAGATCTCATATCAATATCGTTTTAATGAAACCAGACAGAACGGCGCCGAAAATCGTTTCAGGGACTTGTTTTACTGTTTTGGCCTCGATACCATGAGGATAGTAGCGAGTGGCGATACTTATTAGTAAAATAAATCAATAATCTCCATCGATTTAAATAACTTCATGAAGTTCTACTTACATATTGCCTTCTTAAATATTACAAATTAATATCTTATTCGGACTTTTATAACAATTTTATGCTCTTTACCATTTTTATCCTTTTACCATGAGTCTGAATATAGGTATGCTTTGAAACTAGGGCTATTATAAAAAGGAATGCAGCAGCAAATGTACCAAATGGTACGCAAGAAAAAAAACCGACCGTCTACTGCGATCCCTAATTGGTCTGCCCAGCATGTTGATTATAGGCACAACCTCCCTTTGGGAGAGGCCTTTAGTTCCAGCGTTGACTATCATTGGCTATTGATGAAAAGAACAGTGAAATAGCTATTTTTATTGATTTGTTTTTCTTTACTTTTTTTTTTTTAATGTTTGTATAAATAAGTTATCGTCATCATCGTCGCATCAATCCTGTACCGGCCTACTACACGGCACGGGTCTCCCCACACATTGAGAAGGGTTTAGGCCGTAGTCCAACACGCTGGCCCAGTGCGGATTGGTGGATTTCACATGCCTTTGAGAACATTGGACAACTCTCAGGCATGCAGGTTTCCTCACGACGTTATCCTTATTTGAAGCAAGTGAAATTTAAGTGCGTGCTGGGATTCGAACTCGGCCTACCGAAATTGAAGCCTGAGCTATCACACACAACATATGTTATATGTTATAATAATTAAAAAAGTATTTACTATGGAATACCTTATCCCTATAGCAGTGATTTCTTACTGTTTCAAGTTTTCAGTTTGTAAATGTGAGTAAAATTATATAATAGTTATATAGGGTACAAAGTTATAAAAGGATGATACACATACCTGTACATTCTATATAACATATCATACGTTATCTTCGGAACATTTTTGGGTTTAACTTTATTTAAAACAAAGATTTGTTTTGGTAAAACACTGACTAGTTTGGTTTGCATTCGAATCACAGAGCTTGTTTGTTACCAAAGCTGAGTGTGACAAAAGCGGTACGTACCCACGCAGTACCTAATCAAAATGAAAGGTATCCAATATCCACTCGTTAGTCTTTGTCGAATACGATGAATGTGAGTTTTGCACAGAACGAAATTAGAGGTGCTACTATTGGCCATAAAGGAAAACTATAGTTGTTTTCCTTTATAGCCAATTCGATTTTATATATAAAAAAATTAAAAAGTTGAATTTTCTAAATTTATTTTATATTGTTGCCTTGCTAGTTGTAGCTCGCAATACAATACGATCGCTTACTTTCACAGGCAAGTATGTGTCTAATGTTTGGCTCTAAAAAAATGTTACAACCGATTTTGATGATGATGGATCCATAAAGTTATGTAATTATAGGCCAGTATGTAAAAATAGAATTGCTAAAAAAACGACGCTTTGAATCTTTTATTTTTTAAAGTAGTTATATAAAATTCTACGTTTCGAATTCATGAATGTTTTATTGCTGTTGCAGAGAGGACTTATCGAGAAAAATGCGTCGCCGTTCTTTCACGATTCTCGCAAACGCTAACTGCTTGTTTAGTGTTGTTTGAATTTAGTTCTCGCTTGCTATGAAATCTCCAAAGCATTATTTATACTATTTTCTTTTAAAGTTTTGGTTTTTCGGTTAGGTAAATATTTTGAGAAAAGATCGTCCGCGGCTGTTCTAGGGATAGAACCACTGGGGCTATTAGTAACTGCACCCAAAATAAGATTTAACTAAATAGGATACATTCATATTTAATTATTGTATCGATTTGATCAGTCACCGCTTCTCTTAAATCTACCATTATATATTGGTACAAAGGCCAGCGATTGTAAGTGCGTTCTGGACCTTGTATTGCGGAGAAGATTAAAAAGAGTCTTACAAGAGTCATCAGGTATTTTTATTCCAAATATTCGAACCATGGCGAGTTACAATATCACCAGAGCATTTTAAAGAAATACTCGGAAAGTACACTGGCGGAAATACTGCTGGGCTAAGGCCTGCTTTCATAAAATTGAAAGAAGATAAGGGAGGAATTGAGATGGCCAGTGGGTGCAGTGGTAGTCGAACACGCTGCTCCATGGAACATTTTATTAAATCTCAAACTCAAACTATAGACTTGTGCGAGTTAGCCTAGAGACTAAAAGTGTACGTACAAAAACCTTCAGATGGCATTGATTTAGTTATGCTATCCTTTCCAACTCTTTCTTCCCTTGTATATAAAGATAGCACTAACTTAATTTTGTCTGCCAACTGAAGATTTAGGATACGATTTATTTTATTTACAAACCAAAACAAGGCAATAAGTATCTCTAGAAACTATGATTGTACTCTGCAATATAATTAAACAACTTTTTTTACGACGTACTTGATTATTGACGCCTTAAACCCAGACAGGAAGGCGCCGGGAGATCTCGTGAGTTGTTTTGTTGGGAACTATATCTTTTTATACTTACTTATAATGAAGCTAATGAGTTTGTTTTTACGCGCTAATCTTTGTAACAACTAGTCGGATTTGAAAAATCTTTTTGTTCTGTTATAAACGGTATGGGTTATTCAAAAAAACGGTGAAAACAAAAAAAAAACCGGTTGGCAAGGCGAGGTGGCAAGTCTAAGAATCACTTTACTTCAACACGTTACCCATAACAGTGTACAATGTCATATCAATTTGTGCTTCAAAAGAGTATGGGTAAGAAAAAGCGGTGCTAACCCAGAGGGTACGAGCTCGACTTCACTTTCGCGGGGCTATGTTCGAATCCCAGCACGCACCTCTAACTTTCCTCTAAGTTATGTGCGTTTTAAATAATAAAAGTATCACTTGCTTCAACCTTCAGAGCGATGACTGAAGGAAAACATCGTGAGGAAACCTGCATGTCTGTGAGTTTACAATAATATTCTCAAGGGTGTGTTGAGTCAACCAATACGCACTGGGCCAGCGTGGTGGACTATGGCCTTAACCCCTTATCGCGGGAGGAGACTAGCCTTGTAGTGGTGATGATGATTCGTATTAAAACTGTTGTCGTTAAAAACCGAAAATTGACGGCTGTTGCGGAATTGCACGCTCTATCACAGACCAAAGGATTTAACATGGAGATCGAGTAACATCGCCATAAAATAAAATCCTACCTTGTACTGTTTCTGAAGGTCAACTGAGAGTATGTCAACAGCTCCCAATAGGAATCTCATAGAGAATTCGCATTCCCGCATTCATTTATCTAAAACCTAAAGCCATAGTCTCAGTGGTAGTTGAGCTTTTTGTGACAAAGCCTGTCCGGGGAAGTACTACCACCATGCCTATATCTGCTGCAAAGCAGCTGTTGCAATGCGGTGTTCCGGTCTGTAGGGCGTGGTTGTCGGCGTAATTACAAGCAAAGCCTTAACACCTAAGCCCTAGGTACACAGGGTGGGCGGGAGGTATGTATTGCTCTAACCAAGTTGCTCTAATTTAACTAATTTAACCGGCTAAGTTTGTTGTGGGCTTCTTCTTAGACCAGGATGCGTTTGGAACCCTCGTAGCTTTAGTTTTAAGTTTACGAATGTGGTTATCGCCATCATCTCACTACCGTGTAATTCTTAAGGACGCATCAAAAGTGCCACCTATGGGCCTTATACCTACTTGAAAAAATATTTTTTTTACTTTGACTTTTACAATTTTTAAATTTCTTTTATCCGTCTCTCCGTTTGTAGTCACTTTACAATATCGGTTTGGAAGGCAGATTCTACCGAGAAGAAGCGAGCAGGAAACTCAGCAGTTGCTCTTTTTCAACATCATCATCTTTAAATTTTTTATTCATTTCTTAAGATGGAAGCGGAGCGGTGGAAACAACCTTGTCGTTAAAAGTGCATATATTAAATAGTTACCTCAATAAAAATTTTTGAACACTTAAAAACGTATACATTTGTTTGTCCAAACGTCGTCAAGACGTACCATCCTCCCATCAAAACTATCCTGTTTCCTCTTTAACAGGTAGAGATGGCTCCGCTGGGTTTTTGTGGGTATTCTGTTACTTTGCTATATTTCTGGGAGCTTTGCAAAAACGCAATTCCCAGCGACAAAAATAAAATAAAAAGGTACCTTGCATTGGTCAAGATAAAACTAAGTATATCTATGTTTTTAACTCGGCAGCGAACGATATTTATAAAGATTGAGATAAAAATAGTAAATCTTTTAAATCTATGATCTTAAGGATCAATTTTTCGTGGAAGCTACTTAAGGATAATTGGCTGAGTAATTTTCAACACGCTACTAAAAATATCGATAGCCGCGAAGTCAATGAGATTATTATAAGAAGATGCGATCGGCGCACAGGGATTATATTAGCCCCGGAAAGTCAATATCGTTGGGTTGTTAAACTTTATTGAACCCTTAAATAATTTTAACGCCATTATGGTAACAATACCAATAAATTTTGTCAGAGAAGTTGTATAACTAACGATTTTGGCTTAAGTAATTATTTCAGGAATAAGTATGAGATATATTAAAGCTTTTATCCACGTTAATCCATGATCAATTTAATTGTTTGAAGTCTTTGAGTAGTCTACGATTGCACTTTATAATGACACATGCTAAAATTTAAGCTGGATGGTACATATTTAATCCTATTCCACCATCATCATCATATCTACCCATTACAGGGCACGGGTCTCCCCCCACAATGAGAAGGGTTTAGGCTGCAGTCCAACACGTTGGCCCAGTGCGGATTTGTAGACAGGCATGCAGGGACCCTCATAGTGTTAAATAGTGTTTTTACCGTTAAAGCAAGTGAAATTTTATTTGCTTGAAACACACGTAACTTAGAAAGTGACCGGTAGTATGTCAGAGGATTTGAACTCGGCCCCCCGAAATTGAAGCCAATTTGAACAAACCTAGTAGCTAGGACACTTCGGTTACTGTCCAGGTTGTACCATACACGTATGACAAAAAAGGCGAAACTGCGATTAACACGGTATGGTATGGTATATCGTATGGCATGGTATTTTGTAAAATGACTAATAATATTATATTAAATATACCGCGGTTTCGCCTGCGTTAACTTTGGGTTGTAATATGGATAGCTTACTAATAGACGTCAACTCTTGCAATTAAATTTTTCACTACGGTCTAAATTATGCGTCCAAATTTCTCGACGTAAAGGGCAAGGTATATTATCTAAATAAGATTGTCTTGACAATCAAATAGTTGTTTTTGTAAGGAATTTTATTTTAGGCCTAATAATAACGATTGAAAATATATTATTTTCGACATATTGTGCCTTTTTGTATAAAAATATTCCTTGTTTGAAATTTATTATATTTTTATCCACGACATCATGTTTAGTCAGCGCACAAGATAAAATATCTCGGTAACTTTTCTTTTCTTTTGGCACTCTATACAAATAACATTTATTTCAGGCTTAAATCTTATTACTACTGAAACAAAAAAAGCAGCTACTTTTGGCAAATAGATTTCTGATACTTAAAAAGTTATTAAGTTATGAATGCAACTTCGTGGTTAGGGAACTGGCCTCCCATTCGGGGGAACCGAGTTCGATCACCTTTCACTTTTTGGAATTATGTGCTTAAATTACAATTGCACTTGCTTTAAAGGTAAAGGTGTGAATCGTTAGGCAACATGCATAGCTGAGAGTTCTCCATTAAGTTCTAAAAAGGACATGTAAAGTCTACCAAGCCGCATACTGACAGGTGTGAGGTGACCGTCTGTAGTGGGCCAGTAATGGACCCCCATTACTGGCCCACTGATGATGATGATAACGACGATCAATAACTTTGAAACCCTTTTCTTGTTTCCTACTAAAATGGTAAAAAAATAACCCTTATGGTGCGATTTAAACAGTTCGTCGCTGCCGATAATCAAATAGCACTAACTACTAAAGTTATCAACATTTTAAAGTTGTATGTAAGTGATTTCACATTATTAAAAAAATGTAAGTTACTTTTAGCTTTTAAAGTCGGGGCATGAAACTTTAAAGTGAGATAACTAATCCGAAAGCAGATTTATTTTTTATTACGCATACATTCTCTCTATATTCATTCCTCTGAGGGATATAATATCCGCTTTTACCGCGACTATTTTGTACCCGATTTATTTACGCGCGAAGCGGCTGTATTGTGCTAAAATTTTAATGGCATCTATCTACTGGGCTCTATAAAATAGCCCATATTTCACACTTGTTTCTGTGGCCTATAAAAATATTTCGTTCATTAAATGTTAGGGGGATTTATATTACTTTTACGTTGTTTACTATATAACTCATTTTAATAACCATTTGTGGATATCATAAGGTGGTATTGTTCATATAGCAGCTTTAAATAAAAAATTATATATAAATTCAAGCTCTAGGTCTTCAGTGTTTTAATATAAACTAACTATAGCTTTCGTTCGTGGCAGTTTTTCATAGGAGTAAGCGTCTATACTGCACTGGTTCTAAAAGGTGCTCAAAGTATTATTATTATTACTCTTCATTTGTACACCACATGAATTAAAAGAATTGTAGAAGAAAAAATAAACATAACAATAGAAGCAGAATACAAAAGGCGGCCGCTTAGTTGCTATCTCTGCCAGGCAACCTTAGAATTAGGAAAAAAAAGGAGAACAAACTGCATGTCGTACAAAATAAATACATACGAATAACTAAATACTAAAACATAAACTAATATACACAAATGCATCTAACTTATAATAAATATTAAAAAAAATCTTTAACTTTGGCTAGTAAGTGTCAGTTTTTATGTAAACTAACGTCACATAAAAAAAGAAATAGGTATCGATATTGGTTTAAATTCCATCGCAGTAATATAGCCGAAAAAACGCGTAGAATCGCGAACGACTTCAATTTTTATATCATCGTTTTATTTTTATAGTTATTTCGTGTTGCATCATTTGCATCCATATGTAAGTGCCAATCCCATGGAACATATTGCATTATCCAATACGCAGATCGAAAAGCGGTGTCTTTATGGACAACCAGCCTGCAGACGTGCCGCCAAGAGATTAAGTGTTCTGATAGGATGTTGGTAAGAAACCGATAGTGGTCCGGTTCATTATTACCGCCATACCATACCATAGCTTACCTTAGCAGTAGTAGAACTTTTTAACACAAAGTTCGACAGGTAAGATACTACCGCTATGCTATTGTTATTCCTGCAACCAGACAGCATTGCTATGATCTGAGACTGCTTCATCACTTAACTAGGTGAGTTGGCATTGAAGGGCCTTGTAGTAAAATAAAAATTACAATAGGTATTTAAATAAGCAAATAGGAACTAGCGTTTTTTATCTACGCTAAACTTTGCACGGGCAGGCGCCGCCCTGAATGCACACTCTTTTTTTTTTTGTCTCCGGCGCCTCATATCATCAGTGTACAGGTTCTTAAAAACTACAAAAAACGATCTTTGAATGAGACTTTCTTTTATGTTACATACTTATTAACATAATATGAGCTAAATGGTCAAATATGTATAATAATTAGTATGAATGTTCGCTGAACCGATTTTGATGAAATTTAACACAGATAGATTCTAAACTTTAGATAATTAGAATCGTTTTATCCCACAATCTTGCAAAGAGAACGCTTTTAGCAATTTACGGCCATCAACTAGTTTTTAAAATCCTTAATTCTTTTTACATATGAATCTGGAGATAATATGTAGGATTAAACTATCGTCCTACGTGCGAACATCGGTATTAAGTAACTCCTACTCAGTATAAATGGGCTCTTTATAATATGGTGAATTACATTATCTATAATGTGTCTATGAAACTAGACAAGATGTCGCCAGTCGGGAGCTTTAGCAAACTTATTTACCGGCATAGCTTGAGGACAATGAACTTTTATGAATACTCAAGAATAAAACTGCTTACAGGCTGATTCAAGACCTTAGTCAAAGCCTTTTCGGTATTGAAATGAGAATGACTTTAACAAGAGCCGACCGCATTGGACTTACTCACTGAATTAGTTCAGATGGCCTAAGAATACGTGGAATAATAATACGTAATATCTGTGATTAGTTTAAGACGCATTTTTTTTGTTTCGCCTTTTAGAAATATAAATTGTATAACACACACATTTATGTGTATACTATGAAGATCAAGACAGTAGGGTACTAAGTTATTAAAGAATAGTATCGTGAAAGGAAATTACAAAATCTTATCCTACATCTTACATGCATTAATATTTAAGATTCTAATAAGGATTACGAAGTAAAGCAAAAGCCTATTGCTAAGTTGTTCATCATCATCCTAATGTATTATAAATGAAGTAAAATTTATGAAAAGAGTAACACAAGAGCAATACGCTAACACAAACTTACTACGCGATTATTTTCAGCAGCGCTTTGTTTGGTTGAAAATAAACATTCCCTAAGATAAAGCAAGCAGATAGATTAAGGCCACATTTCAAATAAAGTAGTGAGCAATAAAATCAAGTGGACCGCAGTCGGATATCTGACACGGAACTAATTCCCGCTATATTTTAATCCGGCGAAATACAAAGGAGCCCAATTTGCATAAACCTCGCCTGTTTGTTTCATGCGAGAAGTATATCCGCTTTACCGGGACTATTTTGTACCCGATTTATTTGTATGCGCGGTGCGATGCGAAGTGACTGGCTGCACACATTCTGCACTGAAATTTTAATGGTGATTATTGTGGCCCATATGTGTCTCATAAATATACATATTTGTTTAAAAATATGAGTATACTAGCTGTTGCCCGCGTTGTTCGGCCGCTTTACGGTTTTCTACAAATCCCGTAGGGACCGTTGGTTCTCCTGGGATAAATAGTAGCCGTAGGATGCGAAGAACAGACAGAAAAACACACTTCCGCATTTATAATATTTGTAAGGATTACTGTGTGGTTAGATATACATTCCTTATCTGTATAGCCACCACTGATAATTTATCTTATTCTTCAGATCTTTCCCTCACAGACAAGATTTTACCGCAGACCACCGCTTTCTCACTTGGGTGGCTTCGGCTGTGACTAGTTACCGTGCCACCCGTAAGCAAAGAGACTAATTAACGTAATCATCTACTTTTATCACCAATCGGCCTGCCCAGTGTAGTGCTTATGGGCAAACCCTAGGAGCCTTACCTTTAGTGGACTATTATAGGCTGTTTATAAAAATAATGAATAAATAAATATACTACGTCAATACACACATCGCCATCTAGCTCCAAAGTAAGCGTAGCTTGTGTTATGGGTAATAAGACGACTGATGAATATTTTTTTGAATAATATACATACATTCTTAGAATATACATATAAACACCCAGACACCGACAAACATTCATGCTCATCACACAAACATAGCAAAGAGACTAATAAACGTAATTTTGTGTTACGGAACGATGCCAAATCCTAACAAAGTATTAGCTCGCATCTTATACTGCATCATCACTTACCACAACTTTTGATTGTAGTCAAACACTAACTTTTAGTTAGAAAATAAAAACTAAAAATATTTTAATGGTTATTTGCAGTAAGTACATATTAAATCTATTGTGTTATTTTATCAAGACTGACGTTTCCTCACCACTCCGCCACCGCGAAGGTTTATGCTACGTTCACTTCCCTCTTTTTCAATTTAATTCCTTTCTTTTAAAAGACCGTTCGCAATAAATAAACCCTGTGTTTTTCCAAGGACATTAAAATTCATGGCAGCCCTAATCAGATTAAAGTTAGTGAAAAAAAAACCCGTAAATAACTGAAAGTGTCCAATAAATGCCGCCGTAGGGTTCTGACCGTTAATTCGCCACATTGGTTTAATGCGGGTGAGACAGTATCTTTACTCGTCTCTATATCACTGCCCTCCGAGAAACCACAGCCACTAATGGCCATAATATAGTTTACCAACCTATATGTATCTACCGAATTTTCACAATCTTTCCTGTTATCGACATCTGTAGGTCTAGTGACTTATTTATTTATTTATTCATAAGACACACGAGCAATTAATTGTAACTACTTTCGTAGAAAAAAATAATATATGTGTAAGAATTACAAATTCTGTCTAGTGCCATTACAATAATCAATTATAGGTGTATACAGCATTATAGTTGTTATATCCGGTCACAATTTAATAAAAAATTAAAAACTTAAATAAGTATTTCACAATCTTTTAATTTAAATATAGTAATATTGTTTCTTTAAAATATAAATATAACATAAAATAAACTATTTAAAACTAAATAAAATCTAAGACGTCCTCGAAACCACCGAAGCGAGGCACAGTTCCTAAGATGCTGGCAGCATTGCCCCTTTGGATGGCCAAACTAATTCGTTGGCCAAGGTAATTAAATTTAATTTAATTAAATTTAACTAAAGGTTTTTAAAAATAATAATATAAATATGAATTAAGCTATTACAACAGATTGATTAGTAATATTAAATTAAAATTAACATTTATAATTAAGATTATTTATTTATTTATTATTATTGACTTTTCTAGGTGTGCCACTTAATATTTTAGTACCTGACATATTCATTTTCATCACCAACCTATCTGCTCACTTCAGGATGCGGGACCCGAATCAGAATAAGAAGGGCTTAGGCCGTAGTTTACTTAGCAAAGCGCAGATTGTTAGACTTCACACGCTGTTGAGAAAATTATAGAGAACTTTCAGGCATTCAGGTTTCCTCGGTAAGTTTTTCTTCACCTTCGAATCAAGTAATATTCAATGCTTAAGCTTAGTAGCTGTACCCTCCTCCATAGTCGATAACAGTCCACTAATGACATTAAATAAAGACATAAGAAGTAGTACGAGATACAAGTACAAGGTTTCTTCATATTAAATAGTAACAGGAGTTTAATGTATACAAAAAAGAACTGCTGAACTTATTTATTTAAACTCTTTATTTGTACACCACTCAGTTAGGAAAATAAAGGACGAATAGAGAGAAACACAATAAACTGGAGTAGAATACAAAAGGCGGCCTTATCGCTTAAAAGCGATCTCTGCCAGGCAACCTTAGGATTAGAGGACTAAAGGTTTAGAGAACTTAAGGTCTCTCCCAACGGGAGGATTTACCCATAATCACCACGCTGGGTAGGCGGCTTGGTGATCGTAGTTAATGGTATTATTGGCACAGAAGACTGTGCTGCCGTTCCGTTCCATTTTTAAGTCGCCTCGTACAACAATCGCGGAGAGAAGAGGTGTGGCGACAACTGTTTTCTGATCTGCCGTTATCACACGGAACCGTGTACACCACTTAATATTTTACTAGCTGTTAATTTTATAGCAACTAGTTCTAAAATCAACTATTTAGTAACTTTAATCGACGAACATTAATTATGAATATAACATTAGCCGAACATATTGGTGGACAGTGCAGTGCTGTCATAACATCCGCTCGGACAATATATTGTCTTTACAGACAATATTAGATTTATCGCAGCACTTTGTTAGCGCTGCCGTTGCACTAAATTGAAATGTTTTTTGAATAATGTAGAAGCATTTTCCGATTTCAGAAAGTGTGTCTCCTAGGTTTTTTATGTACTTTCTAGGACGAGAATCACTTGGCTTTGTTAGTTGAATGTGCGATATGGGGTTTTAATGTTTCATCAAATCAACCCATTATCGGCCCACTACGGGGCACGGGTCTCCTCCCACAATGAGAAGGGGTTAAGGCCGTAGTCCACCACGCTGCCCCAGTGCGGATTGGTGGATTCCACACACCTTTGAAAACATTATGTAGAACTCTCCTCTTAATGTTTTCCTTCACCTTTGAAGCAAGTGATATTTTAATTACTTAAAACGCACATAATTTATAAAAGTTAGAGATGCGTACTGGGATTCGAAGTCGGCCCCCCGAAAGTGAATTCGTATTCCTACCCACTGGGCTATCACCGTTTCATCTTCGTCTTAAATTTTACTTGGGTGAAATTGCCGAAAAATACTTTGTTTGTCCTACTGTCTACATCTGATGTTCCAAATAATATCGAGTTAAGAATCGCATTAACTTCAACTTACCCAAATCTATCGCCAATTTGCCATTACAAATATTTCGTGGTGCTCTACAACTATTACTTAGGTTTATTTAATATTATTGCAAAGTATTTTTTAACAGTTTGCACGTTCAAGTTAATATTTTGGTTTTACGATATCATAATTAATGACGATTTGGTATTATTTAATAAGCTGCCTTAAAGGTAACTTTGTTAAATTATGCAAAATGATGCAACACAAAATACTTAAAAAAATACAAAATGTAATTTTAAATTAAGCGTGAATGCCTAAATAAAGTTTTTTCATTGTAAATACTTCATTGGGTCAATACATTGCATTGCGCTTTAAACGAAAAAGGTATTTGCCTTTACAAAGAGAGGTCTTAATTCGCGGCCAACTAAAAGTAAGAAATTATGTCTTATAAGTTTCGCAATTTATAATTTTCATAAATTATTTGATAGGTGTCATCGTACCCCAGCAAAAAAATTGTCACCAATGAAAATCAGCCGTTTGGGCTCTAGGTTGTACGTCCACACATAACCTTCTACAGTTACTACCTTATAAAGTAAATAAGTAGATTGAAATTCTCAATTATTTTTTATCTTATTTAATTTTTTTCAGGTTGTAAACCTTTCGAAACTCCTGAGAAGTAATCTTAATATATGATTGTAGGTAATGTGCTCGTCAGATTCTTTTTAAAATTTTATCTTTTCTATCCCAGGAGTTTCCTTAATGTATTACAGAGCTGATTTGCATTCAAGGAAGCGTCCCGAACACGTTAGCAAGTAGCAAGTATACGAAGCTGTTCTAGCTAAGATGTTTTCATAAATCTAGATGCGGTGTTCGCACTCTCTCACTCCGCTATACGCGTAAAACGCCTGCCCGGCATCTGTGTGTCACATGTAACTAGATGTCTAAAAAATAAGCATCATCTAGGCAAAAATGTTACAACCAATACCTCATAATTGGTAGTAAGCAATATTTTGTAGAATAAAAAAAATAAAACTTTTGTTAAGGGAAAGGTTAAACGTTACATTAGACATCAATATGTATAAAAGGAAACTTTGATTTGTTTTATTTTATCCTAGTTTTATTGTTTCCACGTTTTTTTTTGTACAATAAAAGTATTAACATTCTTTAAAGTGCACAATCGAGAGGTTATCTTGAGTAAGAGTGAAAGCACAAGCTGCTGTAAAATTTTAAAAATGTATCGCTCGTCTATTTATAAAATGTCATGGGGTCTAAAGCGGTGTGCTCTGGTTCTATGCTAGACGGGATGTCTCTTAATAGTAATTAAACGAGGATAATACGCCCTACGTACTTCCAAAACAACGACTTGCCATATATTTATTTTTATAAAGATTAGAGATTAAATATACGAATAAATAAATAATAAAGATCTAGTCTAGTATACCGCTATCTAGTCCCAAAGTAAACATATCTGACGAATATTTTTATTAATATACTACATGTGTTTTTCCTATTTTATTGTGTTGCAATAAAGTAAATCTATTCTTTAAATACTTATAATAACAGTCAGACACTGAAAAACATTCGTCTTCATAATACAAACATTTTCCAGCTGTGGGAATCAAACCCACGGCCTTAGACTCAGAAAGCAGGGCCGCTGCCCACTGCATCGATCGGCCGTCTCAAAAAGATAAATACATTTTCTATGTAGGTACTTAAAGAAGTAACGTAATCTTTAACAAGAAAACATGGGGCTTATACTTTGTGGGTAAAAATGTTTGGCAAAAGTGAAAATGTTGGTTGTACCTGATACATTGATATCAGAAACTGCTCATAACTTATAGGTTAGTATATGTATGAGGACACTCATTGCTCAATACTAACAAACTCTTTATACCAATCTTATAAATGCGTTTGTGTGTTTGTTTGTTCTCCCTTCACGCTTTAACTAAGCGATTTATCGACTTAACTTTTGGCATAAACTAAGTTGTAAGGCCGAATAGTAACTAAGGCTAGTTTCGCTAGAAAAACATCGAATACCCAATGGTGGTTTACGTAAATATAAGTACTTCTACAGCAATTATTTTCCTTTCTTCATCTTATCAAAGCAGTCAAATGACTTATTCACCGCCTGTAACTCCGTGGGACACAGCTAGTACGGTTACAAACCTCGCCTGAGGTTCGGTTCGCCTCTCAACACTCGCTCTTGTTTAAACACCCCCTATTATGTGATAGTTTTATAAACTGCTATAATATTTTCGTAGTTCTGAAACGTTGTGTCACCATTGCCTTCGCGTTTCACGTTCCGAGCACTTTTGCTGCATTAAATTTGAATGGAAGTACCAATAGATCACATATTCAATTTCAGACTATTATTGGCAAGTATTAGGTGTTACGTATTTTCTGAGCTTACGTGAATATTATTTGCTATCGAGCCCCCGCGACTGCATCCGCTTATCAGTCAACCTAAAGAGATAGACATGTTATGTATGCAGTTTAGGACATTCTTTTTAGAACTTTTAAAACAACAGTTCCTTCATAGTAAATCTTCATTCATTCATAATTTTTACGCAGTACACGCAACGGACGCTCTTAATAGGAATACATTTTTGCCGCTCTATGTATAATCTATAAACTATAAACCAGTTGCTTATGAGATTAGCGCGTTCAACCGAACAAACAAAGTCTTCAGCTTTGTAATATTAATTATAGTATTATGATAAACTGTTACCTGTGTTTTTTGGTTTGAAATACTGTTTTAAATATAAAATGACCTCAGCTATAACAGCAAAGAGAATTTAATTTTATCACACATATACGAGAATGTTATCTATGCATAGAGGCAATCTATAGACATTTAGAAACCGATAAGAATATTTATAGAACTGCTTTAACTTTAACATATTATTCCGATACTATTTTAGACTGTGTCACTTACTAGAAGGTGAGAATGAAGTCTGGAGCTAACTGGTCGTAGAATAAAAAAAAAATACAGTTTAAATACTTGAAAAGCATTACTAATTATTTATTGCTGTATTTAATTCGGAAGCTCTGCATTATCTCTTCCGAGCTTACGATAAAAAGCGTCTCAGTACAGTAAATCTAAGAAGCCTGCTTTCGTCTTTGTACTGCTGAAAATCTAATTACATTTACAGATTCTCTTAAGAGTCTCTAATCTCCTAAACTGGCCTTTTTATTCTTATCCCCTTTTGGTGATAAAACGTTCCTGCTATTAAATTCCAGTTTCAAGCAGTGTTTTATTTTGAATTCCTATTTAATTATAAGTAGTAAAAGACACCAGTAAAGTTTGATCTGAGTTGGATATGTCATTTATTCGAATTTCGTCTTTAATTTTCAACTTTTGTATTTCTATTTTTCTTAGTAATTGCAATAAGAGAAATATTCATTATCTCAATATTTAAACTTACTGTCTAATTTCGTTTTATAATATTACAAATAAAGCCCGTTGACAGGGGGCGTGCGGACGAACGGACTGACGGCAAGCAAATGCTTAGTCATAGTAGCCCTGTCTAGTACCGAACCTTAAAAACAACAACACGAGTACGAATTGTTTGTTGTTTGGAAATTTGATTCACTTTCGATCTACGTAATTTTAGCCAAATAAGAATTATGTGACCCGAATTACATCAAATGCAGTATAATAGCATAGAATGCAGAAGTCAGACCTGTTTTATGGGCCAAGTTAAAGTGGAACTTGCTTGCAATGTGCGAAATAAACACTTAACTGCAGGTTCACTTGTTGTACTGCGCGGAAGTTTCTCTTCGCGGTCAGCCACAACGGATAACTTCGCTCAGTTTTACGACTGCAGTTTTCGGAAGACTTCATCAGTAGGTATTTCATTTTTTGAGGGATTTGATCAAATAACTTTCTTCGTTCAAATTTAACTAAAGGAGGAAATTAAAGCACTAAATACGGTTCTTTCTATTGTAGTACGACGATGGTGATCTACTTCTTTTTCTTCTGTTTGCGGTTTAGGTTCTTTTATACACCTGGTATCACGTCGACATCGTTCTGTAGTGACATTGCGGTCTACTACTGTAACAATTATTTAATATGATACTATAAATCTCAGAACATTATTTTATATAATTGATAACAAATAAGATTATTATTAATATAACTTAATGTTTAAATTTTGCTTGTTGATGTATTAACAGAATATGTTGGAACTTTATATCCTAAACACCAATATCTAACCCATATTTAGCAAAATAAATATTGCATTTCATTTCAAGGAGCAGCAGTAGTTTCTTGGCTTGAAGCAATTTACCATCCTTCATCATATCAATCCGGCCCACTACAGGGCACCGGGCTCCTCCCACAAGGGCGTGGGCTCCACACAAATTTGAGAACAGTATGGAGAACTGTCAGGCATGCAGTTTTCCTTCACCGTTGAAGCTAGTGATATTTCAATTGCTTAAAACGAACATAACATAAAAAAGTGAGGTACATGCTAGTATTCGAACTCGGCCCCCCGAAGATGAAGGATGCAGCCGTACCGTGTGGTGACACCTGCAATCAGAATACAGAGGTCACCAACCCTTCTCTTTCTGCTAGTGTCGTACGAGGCGACTAAGTAGAATATAAGAGGGAAAGGACAGCTGCGACCTCTGTGCTACTCCGATACCATCGAGAGAACTTCTATCACTAACCTGTATACCCGGCGTGATGATCATGGGCAAACCATCCCGTTTGGAGAGACCTAAAAGTCAAGCCGTGGAGTATTAAAGGCTATTGATTGATTGATTGAGGAATGAGAATGCTAAATTTCTTTTAATATTTCCCCAAAAGTTTGCTATGGTTAAGTATCAGGACAGTAACAGATTAAATGCAGCGACGTCTACAACTTCTCTTTACAATCTTCATAGATCCTTCTCCTAGCTATAGATTGAACATGTGCCTGTTAAGTCCACAGCACCACTCTTCCATAAACGCTCGCTCGTATGCACAGGTTTTAGGTCTATTGAACGCTAATGTTTTTGATGCGCCCTTCTGTTGAATTGTGCTATTTGAACAATAGAATAATTGATTCCTGTAAGTTGTCTCCAGCTTATGAATGTATGATGGTTGCAATAGGTTTGTAGTGAGTTACGCCGAGCTTTTATTACGCAGATTGGCTAAACTGGCTAATATTCAAAGCGCCTGTTTTTGTAATTCTATCGGCCCTTTGATTGCCGATGATCCCCTTGTATCCTGGAACCAACGAAACATAACCTCGTTCATTTAAATCAGGGTATTCATGATTTCCCTACAGTTTTCTACCAACTTTGAGTCAAGAACCTCAGAAGATACCTACTGCAGAAAGCGCAGATTGTTTATCTGAATAGATATAAATGTTTTTGCTGCAGTAGTCATTGTGGTTACTTGTTGTATTTACCGTATCTTCATTTAAAACGATTTAAAAGCAACATCACCTACTTACTTACCTTGCTTTATTGTAGTTAACTTCATTCTTTATCCTACAAAAAGATTTATTCTATAATCTTACGGTACGGTCTATATCAGTTTGTACATCCCTACTTCCCTAATAATATTATAAATGTCAATGTAATTTTGTTTGTTATGCTTTCTCGCAAAAACTACTTAACCGATCCTCATGAAACTTTGTTCCAAGAATATGTCTTGGAAGCGTTAGAAATTATATAGGATACTTTTTATCCCGACATTAACCTCGGTTCCTTTGTTGAAAGTGTTTGACGATTTCACACCATAACTCCGACAAATTATAACCGATTTAAATAATTATTTTTGTACTATAGAGGTTATAATGTGTTTAATTTTGCTCAGACTGGGTAGATCTGATGAATGTTGTTGGAGTTAGAAGACAGAACTCCTCAGCGGACAGCAGCAAACCCCTCATTTAAGGCTTAGCGTTCCTGAATACTTAATTTTTTTTACTAAAACTACAACTAAATTAAATGCCACATCAAAAAACATATATTTTTAAAATAAATATATTTTTTTAGTGGCTCAAAATGGGGCTGCCCCACCTTAGGCCTCCTAGAGCACATTTAAGTCGTTAGTAGGTACCGGTATACCTATCACTAACCTGTAATCGTTAAGTCTACCAACCCGCATTGAAGCTTCGAGGTGGGTCTATGCTAGAAAATCCTCTCGGTTATGACTAAAGAAGTGGGACTATAAAGGTTTGAGGATGTCGAAAATTGAAGCAGACAAACAAGCCACACGGTGAGTAAAATATAAGCTTGAATTACACTCGAAGACTTCAATCACGTCTTAATGTGAATCATCCCTGTAGTAACTGTAGGTAGTGCGTAGATTCAAAGTTTTCTCAGCCACGGGTGTACGCTCGAACAAGTCCAATAAACTGCGTCTCAACATTGTAAGGGCGTTTCAAATGTTTATTTGCATTCAAAATGGCAGCCAGGTCTTACTTTACATTCCTTCGGATTCATCAGTAAATAATAATTTAAACTTTCTTGCCTTTCATCTGGCAAAAAGTTGAAGGAGATTTGTTCGGTAAGTATAGTTCGTAAAACTAGTTAAGATTTGGCTTACCAATAGAAATACGAGACCATAGTTTTGGTTAAAGGCGATTTGTAAACACAAAATATTTTGTAAAACTAGTCGAAACCTAAGGGTTTATTTTATTTTGTTTTTTTTTAATATTACCGGCATGAAAAGCCTTTATGCGTCTCTTGCTATCGCTTGGCGACATTTCATTATGATAGGTCGTAGGTAGATTGTATTAATTTGATTCAAACGATTGATCATGCGGTGACAGCTTAGGACTTCGGCTTCACATTCGGGTGGAAGAGTTCGAGCCCGGACATGCACCTCGTACTAGTCTGGCCTCTAATATGTCTCATATGGCTTTAACGTTGATGGAACACATCATGAAACCTGCATGCCTAAAAGTTCTCCGTTTTGTTCTCAAAGGTGTGTGAAGTCTCTATAATGGGCTGGTAATGGGTTGATTTGATGCTGATTATGATTATTTTCCAGTTGTGGGAATCGAACCCACGGCCTTAGAATCAGAAAGCAGAGTCACTGCCCACTGCCAGGGCACTGCCGGCTCGCGCCAGTCGGCCCTCAAATATTCCCACGAACGAAACTTACGCAGGTTGTTATAAATCATAGCCCTGGGGGCACAGCTAGTAATAAATACACTGCACTTGAAAAAATGCCTTCTACCGCGGTATACATAAATATCCTACTTAATGCTTATCTGTACTACTATATTTCTTAACGAGCCTCATAATTTTAGGTATAAACTTTTATTTATCTTGCTTCATGTTTTAGACGATGTAATTTGAGTTCAAGTTAGAATTTGCTCTAAGATGTTGGTGTTCTGGTTTTAAACGTTAGAAGAACCACTCTCTAGAGAGCTGTTTAACGTTACTCTTATATTCTACCTGAGAATAATTGCTTCTTAAGATAATGACAGTAAGTTAGAACATAGTATTCAGCGTATACATTATACTTTTTGACGACCTCCCTCGCGGTGAGCGCTGTTTTATGTTGCAAGTCCCGGGCTCGATGCCCGGTGGGGGAAAATTGGGAATTACAAATTTCTGAATTTTTTGGTGGTGGCTAGTTACCACCCTACTGACTAAACGTGCTACTAAGCTTTTAAGCGTTTCGGTACGTAGAAGCCGATTTGGGGTAAGGATTTAATGAAACTGTCATATGCCACACAGGCTAGCCCGTTAATATCTTAGTTTTTAGAGAGAATAAAGAATGATTAGCGGTGTTATCTAATGCAGCAAGAATTTGGGATAAAAAAATTGCTACAACGCTGGTCGCAGAACACTCATGTGTTTGCTTATTTTCAAAATTCTTAGATAAAAATTTAACCGGATACATATAACAGCACTTAATGTGCTTGTTAAAACAGTTTTGTGTACGCGAGTAATCCCCAGGCGTTTGTGAATATTCATACGGTGCTTTTCAAGGAACTTGGAGAAACTTTAGCGCAAAGTTTTTGATACTCGTTTAGTTGCATTACTTGTGGTAGAGAGCTTAAAAATATGTATTTTGAATGCACGCACTAAAACTTTAAAGTGAAACGCTATATTAAGAACTGTTTTGGTCTCGTATCTTTAACAACTTTTCGAGTTATTTTATAGTGTTTCTTTGGTAGAGGAGTTCGTTTTAGGAATAATTGAACATTAAAACTAACAAGAATAAATATTATGTGTTTGATGAGATTATTTTCATTTATTAATAAAGACCGGAAAATAAATCGTTCACTCTTAGGGTAAGTCGATTAATTTATTGCACGGCCTTAACTTCTTTTCATTGTGGGAGGAGTCCCATGCCCTGTTGTGACTCGCTAATGGGTTGATGTGATGATGATGATAATGATGAAGATATTTATAATAAAATAGCATGAAAGATATCATAAAGCGGCTTTACTTTTTGGGAACCGAGTTCGAACCCCCAGTACGCAAACAAACAAATTAAATTAGGTAATCTTTGCTCTTCACCTTGATAACATAATGTATACAAAGGTAACGATAATTATATGATGAAGTATTTACTTAATATAATGCCACATTTAATTCGGAGCGACGAACTTCCTTAAGCTTTTATAAGAACCCAGACTTCGGAGCCTGACAAAGGAAAAGTGTAGCAGTAATAACTAAGTACTTTTATTTTTACGCTTTAAAGTACCTTGAATCAAAAAGAAAACGTCTTCCGTATTGCAATAAATGGTAGGAACACATTGACAATAAGCAACCCTACTTAACGCAACCCTTTGCGTGGTGAGTTCAAACAAACCTTAGTTGTTGTGCCCTCACCAAATCACCAAGAAAGCCATTTTGTTGGTAACTTAAAATATAGTTTGATTAGAATGAAGGTGCTTAAAACAATCTTCTATATAAATGTCTGTGTATTAATACACATAATCATACACAGCCATTATTTTAAACTTTTACTTTAATCAAACATTTATTCGGGAAAGAAATATTTCCAATCGATCGATTTCCACGATTCCTATCTCTAATATTTTTTTATTTGTATGAACTGTTTTATTGGATGGGGACTACAAAATCACGTCGTCATTATTGCTAAAAACCGTCATTCAAATCAAGATATTTAAGGTAGGTATATATTTTCTAAGGCGTTACAAATAAACGTTGCATAGCTTCGGAATAGTTTGCAGTGTTTTTTTTTATGCTCTTACATCTTATTTGTAGGACCCTTTAGGCCCCTTTGATACACGGCAGGGTACGGCGTTACCATCAAGTGGGCCCCAAATTTCTACTTTGTGATAAACTCAGCTAGACAACAGATAAGCTGGTAGCAACCAAGTAGTGGTGGTATATCGTAACTGAGAAGAAAAGGCTGGTAGCCTTTTCTTCGGGCTTAATATTTTACCTTTAAGTGTCCTGTGGAGAAGGCAAGTAAAAACTACTTTGAAAACTAACTTGAAAATCAGCGTTGTAGTATTCCTTGGCATTTACTGCCATGGTGGTGCGGCACAAAGCTGAGTAGATGACCCGTTGACCACAACGAAGCAACATACGCTTAAATTATTATATATATATTTTTTTCTTTTTCTCTGTCCTCTTGTAGTATGTTGTAATTTATTTATTTATTGTGGTTAATAAATATTATTATTATAATTATTATTACTGTATTTAATGGAGAGAATTTCCTTCTATTATATACAATTCTATTAAAAATGAAGAGCGCGATAGTCAACAATGCCACTACGCACTTAAACGCAAACATGACCTCCTGTTATGAAGAGTGCGACCAAGCACATGTAATTCAAACTGATCGTAGATCGTTACGTGTGCTATACACAATCGTTATAATCATCATTATCAATAAATGATAGTAGTAGTAGAGACATTACAGCATTTGGGGAACATTACACGCGTCAAGTAATAAATATCCTTTTTGGAAAAACGAAAGGGTTCTTATAAAAGGGTGGGCATTTTTTTCAATGACGTCCACTATCATGAATATACAGAGGCTGTCGCATCATTCAACATCAGTAGACCGGGGAAATAAGACGATTTGAAGAATATTTTAATAATATGGATCGAAGACATAAATAAGTCAAAAGCTTCCAAATACGTATATTTGTAAATATCGAGCCACGCGTCAAGTAATAAATATCCTTTTTGGAAAAACGAAAGGGTTCTTATAAAAGGGTGGCCATTTTTAAAATGACGTTCACTATCTTGAATATGCAGAGGCTGTCGCATCGTTCAACATCATTAGACCGGGGAAATAAGACCGTCGGCTCTGAATAACCTCTTTATTCTATGGGTGGATAATTTAGGAATAAATTTCGGAACGTAACCATTTTTATGTAAATCGATAATTAGTGTATCCTTTCTTAACAACTGATCTGCTTCAGTCGGTGCCAAGTAAAATGTAGAAAATTATTACTTAAAAATGTTGCAGAAAATATTTGTTTCTTTCACAAAGTCGGTTATTTTTTATCAATTTTTTTCATTTTTCAAACAGAATTATCAACATACAGAACCCTCATTCACCAATTATTGCATGCAGTACATTGATCAAAAACAGTGAAAACGCCCCGCGCACTTCTCACTTCACACCCGTGGAATGTTGCTACCTCACAAACTTTTCCAATTTGCCCCATTTTATGGTAAACGTTTAGAGCATTACAGTTAAAATAATCACTGTCAAATGCTAAATGGAATGAAGTTACTAACCGCCTCTTCGAGAAACACTTCTATAGTAGAGTGGTTTTTGGTGCTTCAATATTAGTCGTGTACACGTTTTCTGTTCTTAACTCTTTGTTCTTTACGCTTTTGATTAGTATTTGCACGCGTAGGTTTGCAATTGTGTCTAAGTTTTTAAAGCCAAATATCAACTGCTCGTAACCGTCTACAAAATATTGCTTTTCCCGAAGCCGGGGCGGGGCGTTGATGGTTGAGGAGTTTTCCAAGCACTTCACCCTCAGCTCTTTTAATGTGACGAGTATAATTATTCTTTTTTAGTTTCGGTGGCCTTCCTTGTTTTCATCATCAGTTTGACGTGACTAAGTGATATATTTGAAGAGTTCCCTCAATTTTCCAGGGGAAAACCTATCGTAGTGGTTACTACGATAGGTTTTCGAATATTATAATATACTAAACGAAAAAAGATTCATCAAAACAGGTGTATAATTGGCGGAGTAGTTGAACCTCCTCCTTTTTTAAGTCGGCCAAAAATGCTAAAATATGTTTCATTATGATATGGAAATTTTAAAATTAGACCAAACTGCAATATTTGGGTACTACTACCTCTTTAATGTCGTTTCTCATAATGAACTATTAGAACAACGAGTCACACAGATATAAAAATCGAAGTCTTCAAACTTTCGTTTTCGTTTACGGCATTGTAGAGAAGAAGCCGGCAAGAAACTCAGCAGTTGCTCTTTTCCAACATCAAAAATTTACATTTTATATTTTAACATTCATTTTTCTATCTTGTGAGAGATGAAAGCGGAGCCGGATGCTTCCAAGCAACCTTGTCATTAAGAAACTCATCAATTGTATAATAACCTCGCTGTAATAAATGTGTTTTAACACATTCTTTAAACTTATGCATTGGTAGGTCCAAAATTACCTTAGGAATCATAATATAAAAGCGTATACTCAATCCCACAAATGACTTCTGCACCTTTCGCAGACGATATGCAGATGTCACTAATTTATGACCATTTCTTGTAAGTCGACTGTTTATATCCACTTTTTGTTTATAAAGACTAATATGTTGTCTTACAAATACTATATTGTTATAAATGTATTGTGAGGCTACCGTAAGTATACCAATTTCTTTAAATTTTTCACGGAGGGATTCACGTGATTTAAGTTTATATATTGACCGTACAGCTCTTTTCTGCAATATGAATATAGTTTCAATATCAGCAGCTTTGCCCCATAATAAGATCCCGTAAGACATCACACTATGAAAGTACGCGAAGTAAACAAGTCTTGCTGTTTCTACGTCAGTAATCTGTCTAATTTTCCTGACGGCGTAGGCAGCCGAGCTTAGTTTACCTGCTAGTGTATCTATATGGGTACCCCAGTGAAGCTTACAATCCAAGGTCATGCCCAGAAAAACTGTGGAATCTTCCATTTTTAGTGATTCTCCATTTATTATTATATTTTTATTAACTTTCTTTACATTTGGTAAGACAACATTTCCTGGTGTTCGAGTGGAACGTTTGTATAAATTGCAATTCGGAAGATCTGTATAGTGGACAAAGATTGAAGTAATTATATAATACCTATAGCACGGTGGAAATGTGCCTGGCGTTCGCAGATTATAGCAAATTATTATAATTTTTTTATTGTATAAGTTATCATTGTTAAACGTTTCTTATGCCGCGGCCACAGCGTTTGTAGCTGCATAGTGCACGTATGCGTCATTGTATATTATACACCGCTATTGTAATGAACGTACCTACATTAAATTAAACAGTAAGTAGTTAAATAATCGCATATAAATAATTCGTAATTACTTGGTAAAATAAAAAGGAGCCAGGATAGCATATGTAAACAAAATTAACTGGTTTAAAAATCGATGTAATTTAAACTGTGCATGCACTGAATGCAGTAACGGGTAGGTACTTGATTACCGACAAGTCACCAGTATTCAATTATAATTTAAACAGGCAAGCTGATGACATCATCGGTATTTAAATTGGTGACGTAGATTACTATCTACATGCACTACAGTAAGTACTGACTCATTCATTACAAATCATATTATAACTCTTAACTTAAAGGTACTAAAACTTTACTTCACAAAGTAGGAACTAGCGTATAATATTGAAATTACTGAAGTTAACATTTATAAAGTTTACTTTTGTCGTTTTCCAAAGTCGAGGTACTTAAGAAAACTTTGTGAAGAAACTCGTCGGAACTTCTTTTGCAGCGAATAATCGATAGACTGTTAATTATTTATTTAATAACTAACCGTTTATTCATCTAAAGCATAGTAAAGTTCTTTTTATCTTTTCTCTGCAGAGATCGTTCCTGAGTTTAATAGACAGCATCCTGAAATGTAATTAGATTCTATGTGTACAAAGGCGACAGTACCTATTCAGTTTGCTAGATTTATTACCAGCTGACCCTCTCCCAGCGGGGAACGATAAATGAGACGCGAGGTAGCGATACTAATTATCCCACAGGAAGCCGCGCTTTCTAGTTGTGCTGGCATTAAATCTTGGAAACAGATTGTCGATCTTCTATCATCACACAAAGCCTATTTAGCTGTACTTACAAATTTAACTATAAGTTAAATTTTTTTTGATCGTAACGTAGACCCTATTACATAAATAAATTAGGTGATCCAAAAAAAATATTTTTTTTTTCCAAACAGGCTCAAATGTATCTTTTGGGTGTAAAAAACTTTCTGTGAAAAGATGAGCCCTTAATATTAATATTAAGATTGTCCTCATCGCATTTTTTTAATTCTCATAAGAATAACATGAGAAAAATTTATTTGCTTCTTCTGATTTTTGTACCGTTCAAACGACTGATTGACTTATAAATTGCTGTTTCAATCTTTATAGATAATTGAACGCTCTCAATCACCCTAATAATTTTTACCCTTATAGTTTTTTTTCGCAAGTGTGATAAAAATTGTCGTATGAAAGTGTATTGTAGGAACATTACTTGTTACACTCGGCTTCCTTAGCGCGTTCGCTTTTAGCTCACACGTCTAATACCGCCTCGACTGTAAAATGCAATGTAACCACACTTGATGACACTACTACGACGTACAATTATTACTTAGAAAAATGTATTTCCGATTTCTTTTGTAATACACTTGCAGATGCTGGATTGTAAATATAAGATTCAAGATTAGTATCCGACTGAAGGCGCAATCGGGGGTGGGTTTGCTGAAGGTGCCAATACATTTCCCAACGCCTGAACGGTCAGGTAATTGTGGTTGAAACTTATCTCGGAGTGAAACGTGAGAGGAATACCAAACAACCCGTGGCTCTTGTGCAAATTATGAATTTTCTCAATGTTTACCTTTTCTCTACAAATTGTTTTGAGGATTAATGTAGGTTTATTGCAGCATTCATTCAGCGTCATTTACCTTTTTGTGTTTTTTTGTAATCTTTCTTCGTTTTAACTTAATCTTACAAGCCTTGCTAATAAATACAAGCAAAACAAGTGATTACAATATTTAAGCACACATATTTAAATTGCATAAAAATAATAAAAGAAATATAATGAAAAATTATAAAAAAAAAAACATAGTTACCTACGGTACTGTACATCTAGAATACTTAAAAATTATAAAGCGAAAATGAAGTTTAACTTTAATTACTTTAATTTCTGAAATTAAAGTAGTTTTGGATAAGTCTTTTGCAGCTCTATTTTAAAACGTGTATTCGACTTCTTAATGTTTTTTACACACACTAAAATTAATCTAAAACAAAGTGCAGGTACAGTTAGTTTAACTTAGACTAGCGCGAGTAGAATAAGAGAATAGTTTTATTTATAATAAATAATAATATATAATACGAATATTATTTATCTACGGACTCATAAACTTATATATTTGCTCTGTGCGAGTATGTATTTGTATATATTTATATATATATATTTATATATAGAGCGGTCAGTTACCTTGGCCAACGAATTAGTTTGGCCATCCAAAGGGGCTATGCTACCAGCATCTTAGGAACTGTGCCTCGCTGCAGTGGTTTCGAGGACGTTTTAGATTTTATTTAGTTTTAAATAGTTTGTTTTAGGTTATATTTATATTTTAAAGAAACAATATTACTATAATAATAAAGAGTATAAATAATATGTGAATAATATATAAATAAAAAGTATTTGATGTAGTTTATGTTATGACATATTTTTAAAATTGCACTATCCCATTTCCATAATCATTTTGTTCTTTCATAAAGGGTTGTCTGGAGGATATTTATGTTTTCAATATATATTATCTTTATCCCTTAATTGTGTGCAATAAAGAATTTATTTATCTATCTATCTAATATCTAGACAGTAGACAGCTATTAATAAATGAACCTTGCCTTATTTTGTAACAGCGCAATATTTTGAGCAAATGTTTCCACTTTATTGTGCACTCGTTTTTACATACCAAAACTTGGCCAGTTATGTAGAGTATAAACTGAAGCTCAATCAGTGAATTTAAAATAAAATAAATCCGTAGAGAAATATCCAGAGTATGCAAAAGCTATTAGTTTTTAAGCCGATTTTATTTAAAATTGTATTGAATACGGTCATTCCGTTATGGCTGAGGATAGTCATATGGAATGAATTATGGATAAATACAATATTATTTTGGGATGTATTTCTCTAAAATGTGTTGTTGGTAATTTTATACTGATACATATTCATTAAAAAAAAGGTTAATTAGTTAATAAAGCTTTAGTAAGCGACAAGCTACAATAAATACGATTTAGCAGTTGAGGTATAAATTCCTTAATGGAAACAAACTAGTTACATTTAACAGTATTTCATTAATAAAATAAAACCAGCATAAATGCTCAGTGAAAAGTGTTCAGGTAATACCTATACTACGAACTCTGATAGATCACCCCAGGAAGTTGAAGTAATCACGGTTGAATCTTATCTTGAAGAGAAACCTGCGTCGAATACTAAGCAAGCTGTGGTTCTTATGCAAATTCCTCATAATTAATAAAATTAATTGAAAAGTTAGGCAGATATTTTATTTTTGCAAGTGTACCGAAAAAGATTCAAGTACTTTTTTATAATGTCATTGAATCAACTGTTAAATAGCTAAGGCTGCTTGAATATAACTTACTAGCTGTTGCCCGTGACTTCGTCTGCGTTTGTTTTTGTTTTTCGAAAGACATGTGGCATTCGATTTAGGTTTAATTCTACGCACTTTATGTATTTAGGATAGCTAAGCCTCAAATGACGGGTTGGCTGCTGTCCGCTGAGGAGTTGTGTCTTCTATCTCCAATCACATTCATCAGATATACACGAAATTTGGGCAAATTTAAACAGGCATTATAACCTCTAAAGTACAAAAGTAAGTATTTAAATCGGTTATCATTTGGCGGCGTTATGGTGTAATCGTCAAACAACTTCTATCCCTTTCCCAAAAGAACTGAGCTTAATTTCGGGATAAGAAGCATCCTATATTAATTCTAATACCTTCAGAAATATGTGTATAAAGTTTCATGATGATCGATTTAGTAGTTTTTGCGTGAAAGCGTAACAAACAAACTTACTTTCACATTTATAATATTAGTGGTCCTGCACACAGTTGACAACTGATTTGTGAGTGCTACCCACCGACCTAATATCAAACCTTATTCCGTGTTCCTAGGTGCTACCAAATGATAGGAGAAGCAGAAAAAATTACCAATCACACTGATAATCAAAGGATTGTCAGTGTGATTGGTAATTTTTTGTAAAGTTCCATTCACAATTATAATTATTTCACCTATCTAGCAATTTAATAGAACCACTATTATATATTATTTATCCATTCAACGTTTATTTATTACAAGAAAACAAAATATAGTGTTAGGTTAGTGCTTATTAAAATAAACGTATTTAATATCTTCTATACAGGCAATAAAAGAAATATCTTAGTCTAGCATCATGTTTTACTTTACATTCATTTCTATCATATAAATGCGGGGCGACAGATCAACCGCAGTCACTTACACCGTTAAGATTCATAAATTTACGTTAGATATTCAGGTAACATATCCATAATAATAACATTACACAAGTCAAAGCGTATCTGTTTTTTTTATGAAAATAAAATGAAATAAAAATGTTATGGCTCCCTACTGCACTGTATACCTGACAAAGTTTTGCACTGATATAGCTTGCGTTTTTTAAGACGCATATGATATATTTTGTGTCCCACTTACTCAGGCATTATGGTATATATAGCGACATTTGCACGAGAATACGTCAAAAAAAAATTTTGCACGAGAATACGTCAATATTTTACATTATAAGATTATATTTTACTAAAACTATAATTAAAATTAATTTCCGGTACTATCTTAAAATTTGTAACGTAACGGTGTGCGCACCATCCATAATCCATATCCAGTAGAAACTCGAGTGCGACGTACTCATAGGTATGGGTGTTCTCGATCGCAGTGAGCTCATGATATCTGTAATGGCCACTCGAGCTATCTGCTCAGCCGTTATTCTCAACAAATCTTCCATATTGCGGCCAACTGAGGCTCAATCAATACAATGCAGGCAGAAGGTTGGTTTATTCCTTTGTTCAAGTTTATAACAAAGTTTTCTCTACTGACGAGATTTTAATGAATTACCTACGATGACAATTATTATTAATGATTTAGGGATTTCGAAGATCTAATTGACTTTCTTCTTGACCTATTCAATGTTTCTAATAGGTATTATTTTAACCAAGGTCAAATTAATATTCTAACTTACTTAAGATAATTTGCCTTAAGACGAATTGTAATAATTTCAATTTGTGAAAGTTATTTGCCTTTGGCAAGATTTAAGTTTGTAGTATATTAAAACAATCTTTGGATTAAGAAATCTGTCTCAAATTTTGTCATTCAGCGTGATTAGGTTTTTAGAGGTTTGAAAGTACCGAAATTTTATTTATGATCGTGTTCGGCGTAAGCAAATGTTTTACAGGGGGTTCAAAGGGAAAATGCCGAGGTGAATAATTGAGACAATCACTGCCAATCCAACGAAACATTACTGGTGAGAGTTTTGCTTATTTCTTATTGGGTTTTGGTATGGTCTTGAAATATTAATTCTATGTTCGTATAAAACAAGGCCCTGCGCTTTCGCTGCAAACTAAATGATCTGAATCTGATAATGAAACATTTACACTTTTATTTCATTTCACTACAAGTTAGCCCCTGACTATAAGCTTACCTTTATTCGGATTCGGAAGGTGTAGGTAGGTAGGTAGGACTAGTAAGGGTATGGCAGGTATATTAAACCCATATCCCTGGTATGTTCTAGACTCGTACTGGAACGCTGAATAAGTTGTTACTAGCCACGACAAATCCTCGTTTAAACCACCCGCGCACTAAAAAATCTGATATTATAAAATTCTCAAATGGTCTTTGTCGGGATCGAACACTGGCTCTCATTTATAAGAATACCACATCGCTTATCACTGCGCCAGAGAGAGACGACCTATATATAAATAAACTGCCTGGTTTCATTATTCGTAGTTTACGCATAAACATATTATCTTAGTTTTGTTTTAAAAATGTGTAGGTTTATTTATTTCTATTAGGCACTTATCGTATTGTTTCGATGACGTTTCGCATAGAAAATTCTAATGACTCACTGACCCGAATATTCGCGGCATCTATAACAAGACGAATAAAATAAAATTCGTAACCTGTTATTAGGTATTCATAAACCGGTTGTGAATTTTGATTATAACATTAGTTATGATTTAATCTTAGCTCGCGTCCTTAACATACAAGTCGACTGAAAAGCTTACCACTCACATAGCTTAAGGGCTTTTCAAATTACCTCACATTAATTGCTAAGCGAATAGGTACCTAATATTTCAGTCTGTTAGTAATTATAAATAATTAGTAGTGCGCGGAACATTTAATACAAATTCTTTTTTATCATGACCAGGCGAAATATTTTGAACATTTAGAAAGGAAACACAAAGAAACCAGGCACTTAAGTAAAATAATTGTCTTTTTTTTATTCCACAACAAATTAGCCCTTGACTGCAATCTCACCCGATGGTAAGTGACGGAAGTAGGCTAACCTGTTAAGGAGTATGTACTTCATACCCCTAATAGGTTTCTACACGACATCGCAGCGGAACACTAAATCGCTTAGCGGCACGTCTTTGTCGATTGGTCTAGCCACGGCCAAAGCCTCCCACCAGACCAGATCAGAGAAAATTCATAAATTGTAAATTCTCAAATAGCCCATGCAAGGAATCGATCCCGGGACCTCATACTTTACACAGCGCTCACCGTTGCCCCAGGGAGGTCGTAAATTGTTATAAGAAGGTGTTATAAGATGTTTTCATAGACTTGTTGAGTCAAACTCTGGAGAGTTCTATGGCCAATTAAAGATCACCTGTCCATAGAAATTTCACGAAATTTCCATTGAAATAAATGTTATTTAGTTCGTTTGAAGAATCATCTGTCCATAGAACTCTCGATATGGCAGAAATAATAATAATAGTTGTAAATATTACAATTAGATAGATATATTCAGGGGCTGCTTTCGATTCGCTGCGGCCAAGATCTGGAATGATCTTCCTCCTCCGTTCCGTACATGTGATAATATTCTTGGCGAAATAGTATTTAAACACAAGCTAAAAAATTTATACCTTAGCTTACAAATTGAAGCAGCGAGATTTGTCTATGCAAAATGTTTTCCTGTTTGGAATAATTATGTATTTATTTTTTGTTTTTTCTACAATTTCATATTATGTTCTTTAATTACTTTTATTTACCTACTTGTTTAATTTAAGTTTGTGTTAGTTTTAGTTTTATTGGCTCTCTTTTACAGTTTATTTGGATTTTTTTTTTTAAATTTAAATTTCTTTCTTAAATTTACTCGGGCGTCGCGGTTGTTTGCTCAGTCTGATACTGGTGCAGACTGAAAATCTGCGCTGAGCATTGTTGCTAATGCACAGCATAAGGCTGAGTTTGCGGCCATTTGCAATATTGTTAATATTAATTGATGATTCTTTTAGTTATTAATCTTGTATTAACAATAGTGTATGGCAATAAAGGATTTTTATTATTATTATTATTATATTTCTACTTAATGGTTGGAGGGAGGGCATTTGAATTCTTCAGTATTTATTTGAAAATTTTGTTTATAAATCAACCATTGAGAAGTTTGTATATATATACAAACATTTATTTCAATGGAAATTTCGTATTTAGTTCGTTATTGGGAGTAAGATAGGTAATACTCGTAAATAGAACTTTGAATCTTCGATCAATACTAGATTGCCTGTCTACTATGCCCCATACAAAATCTAAGAGAAACAGTGTTCTTTATACTTAATAGACTAGCATTCAATCAATATATACAAAGTGTATATTAATTTTTTTATTTGGTAACTATTACCATCCAATAATTAAAAACTAAACTAAATAAAAAAAACTTACATGAAAAAATAATATTCAATTTACAAAAAGTAACAAATTAGAATTTCTGCATCCAGGCAGTCCAGGTCTACGTGGAGTTTAATATAAAGCTTGTAAATCGGAGAGTCGTATCTATACGACTCTCCGATTTACAGATATAGATTTTTTATTATAAAAATGGGATTTTTTTCACTTTATTCCTAAATATTTATTGCTGTTTTGGAAGTGAAGTACACTCATATTGGGGTTTTCACTAGCAAATTACCGAAAACAGAATGGCAATTAGTAAACAGACACGTTTTGCCGTCATTATTAATCGAAGAATTGAACACAAACGTGGCAGTAGGCAAATACAAAAAACAAAACCTTTTAATAGAATTTCAGTTAAAATTATTTAAATAGATAAAATACAAATACTCCATTAATTAAAAAAACTGAAATTTAAAAAAAATTACTGCTTTCCAAACATGTTAGAATAGTTTATAGAGGTGACTGGATAAAAGCAGTATTAGAGCAGAGACAAAGATCGTTTGCAGCAAAAGGGGAGGCGGCGAGGTGAATAATTGCCACAATCAAAGCCAAGCCGACCAAACAATGATTGAGAGAAAATTAACCTACCGTGATGGAATTCTCTCTTTTCTCACTTATTAATTTATTATTTAGGTGAAACGAATACAATCTCAAACAATTTTATTCCTACTCCATTGTTTTTTAGTTTTTTAATTTTAAGTTAGTTATCGATTTCTTCTTTAAAGTTTAATTACATTGTAACTTAAAATATTTTGTTGGGTGCCCATCTTAGGGAAAGATAATTTGGTTTCCATCAGTCTCAGCTCCTACTATCAATAACAAGTTATAGGAAGGATCAAAATCGCACTTTTAATTGATTCGATGAGTTTTTTTATTTACTCCTAGCACTTTACGTATTCAGTATCGTTAAGCCTTAAGTGAGGGGTTTGCTGGTGTCCGCTAAGGAGTTCTTTCCTCTATCTCCATTTATATATTCATAAGATTTACACGAAATATAGGCAAAACGATACTGAAAGTATAACCTATCCAGTACAATAATCATTTACCTAATCGTCGGTTAAGATTTGACGGAGTTATGGTGTAAAATCATCAAACACTTTTATCCCATTTCCCAAAGGAACTAACGGAATTTTGGGATAAAAAGTATCCCATGTCCTACTTCGTAGTATGAAGTAAAATCGTGCAAAGTTCTACTTGAATTCATTCAGTAGTTACAACGTGATGCGCGGCCCAGATACAGGCAGACACTAATGAAAAAAAAAAATAGTTTTGGGTTGTATGCAGTCTGCAGAGTGCCCTCTAAAGCAATTTTTGAAAATGACGTCATTGGACAGAATTCGACTCGTTACAGTTTTATTATAAGTTTAGATTTCAAAACCATTTTTGAAGACGTACCTACTAAATTACGTTCATACACCATACAATTAGTCTTAATATAGCAAATATGTTTAAAGTTTTCCTTTTATCGCGTTCCGAAGTCGAAGAAGTTATGAAAGCTTAAAGGAGAAACTTCTCCGTCTGCGTTGCACTAGTTAATCAAAGTGGGTATCGCAAAATATAAAGCTTATATGAGGTCGAAAGTAGCGTAAAAGAAGCTTTTTAGTATAACGTTTAATTAATGTTGGAATTTTACTATTCTTATTAAGATGAATGTGGTAATTTTTTACGTTAATGTTTCGCAATGTGCTAAAGCATGTCAATTTTTGATGTGAATAGTGTATGGAAACCAGGTTTTTTATCCCAATTTAAGATTTAATTAACGATTACAATTTATATTTTAATTTCTTCAATATACACTAGGTACTTGCGTAGTCTAATGGCAAAATTAACTTTGTTATGCTCAAATAGATAGAATTGTCCACTGGTAGAGATATGAGTAGTATACAAAGATATAATAAACTATATTACTTTTATAAGAGGTAGACTTATTAAAATTGAATATAAGCAGAAAAAAACCTAATATCTACACTAAATTCATTTTTTCATCTTCCTTTATTACTAAGTTAAAGACATTATTGATTTCAAATCAATCCATATCGTTATTATAGAACTAATAATTTGTTTGTTGGCTTGTCCTTTATCCACGCAGCACCAGAGCAACGGTTGACGTTTTTTTTTGAAGATATTGTTTAAAGATAGAAAGACGGGCAGCCCTAGTGAATATTTCTTGCGAGAAAACTACAATACCTACAATACTTCATCTTCAAATTATTTTTATTTTGAACCTGCAATTCCTATTCCAGAGTGGAAAATTGCTAACCACGAGACCAACGGTGATCGTCTAAAATTTCTAAATGTATAATAAAATACCAGGTACCATTAAGATTTACCCTGAAATAAGAAAGAGAAAATGCAAATACTGGAGATGCGAGTAGCTGAAACTATCTGCCTTAATTTCTGCAAATGTAATTAGATTTTCAAGTGTACAAAGGCGGCAGTGCTCAGTTTGGTAGATTTACTGCCAGCTGACCCTCTCCCAGCGGGAAACGATAAATGAGACGCGAGGTAGCGATACTAATTATTCCATAGGTACCTACTCACTCTTGCACACTAGTGGGGGGAAAAATATTAAACTTACTAGCTATTACCAGTAGTTTCTCGTGGATGTATACCCACCAATACATGGTATTGAACCCGTTCGAGTTTTTTATTCATAACATTAATGATTATAAGTTCGGACAACCTTGTCGGTTTGAATTGTAATAAAAATAGTAACATACTTTATTCGTACTCGATAACCATTTTAAAATGTAATGTTAAATTTGAAAATACTTTAAAAGCATAACAAAGTAAATAACGAGTGTGCACATAATGGTTGGTAAGGCAGGGAAGTTGGAAAGTTAGCATCGTCTAATCACTATCAGGGGACCCCTCTGTCTGCAAGCTTCAATACGAACGTTAGATATCTACTGCCATTGTATGTTAACTCTTTTATAGTAGCCTTCTTGAATGCAAATAGGATAATCTTCATACATAAATTTTAATTTTCTGTTCGTAGGAATATAAAAATATTAAAACTTATCATATTTGTGTTAGTGTAAACATTTCTTGAATAAGCTAAGTTTTTTTATACTTATACACACGGTTTGTCTATGAGCGAGTTAGTATATAGGTACGTGAAGTTTGTAACTTACTTTAATTTCATACCTAATTAAAATATCTAAGAAATCCATTATCACTTATAAATACAGGGTCAGAGTTAAAAATTATCTTTTCTGCCTGTTTTGCTTATCCTATTCAAGCACCCTGTGTGCCGCCCGCCTATGCTGGCCACTAGACAAATTGCAGCGCGCAAATTTGGCCAGCTCGTAGCGCAAACTAAAAAAAAACTTTTCTCACTAGCATGATGACAGCTGAATCACTTTTAGAATTAATTTGATTTGAAGAGTTAAACAAACACATTTGTATAAAATTTGGGACATTCTCTTCATTCCCATAGGATCTCATGTCATGAGAACCAAAATGTATGTTAATGGGTCACACTCGGTCTCTAAAATAATTTTCAAAATGCGTTCATAATTGTCGGATAAATCAGGAAACAAACATAGAAACTAATTATTAGAGTCGAAGTTTAATAAAATCTATTTTGAACATTTCGAGCTAGACTCCTAAAGTATAGAGTAAATTAGAAGAAATTATTGCATTACCTCTATAGAGATACGATTATTAAACTCCGTGGCAGAGTTTAACCTACCGTTTAAAGATGATTTCAAAGTTCTGTAAAATAAATAGCGAACGTTCACGTAACGGTCGGTAAGTCAGAGAAGTTGGAAAGTAAATGGTATTAGGATCGTCTAATCGCTATCAAGGGAGCCCTCTGTCTGCGAGCCGGAGTACTAACGTTACTACCACCATACTCCCGCTTGCTCTTTTTAGCCGCCTTCTTGAATGCAAATAAGCATTTGAAACGCCTTTACAATGCTAAGGAGCGGTTTAATAGATCCGTTTGAGAATAATTCCGTGGTTTGGTAAACATTCAACGCAATAGCTAATTATGCTTAGATTTTACGAATTATTTTTATTTATTTATTTACCAGAGAAACATTACAGTTTCCAAATCGTCTATGCTAAATTTATAACACATAATCAAACAAAAAAAAATAGAAACACACAAATTACTTTCTTTTCAAGTTGGTCCAGTTTATAACCACTTTTGAAACGTCAAGTCAAGGCAGTCTGTTTGTAGTGACTCTACCACCAGCTCGGAAAGCAGATTTCACCGTGAAGAGCCGGCAGGTTGGTCTTTTTCAACATAATTTTACGGTAACCTACATCATTTTACAGTAAAGTACTTTGTAAAATTAATTATTATTATTGCTAATTAATAATAAATGACTATGGATTCCGAGGTCCTAGGAGGGGGTCCTAGGGGTAATTTTTCGGTCGGGCCACCAAATTATTAAGAATTTGGTTTGAAATTCTAAGAAACAGCTCGTAAGTGCAGCAAACAGCAAACAGCTTTGTAAGTGACGTTTGCCCGTGCCTTAGAAAACATGTTCAGTCGTCTATCCCGGTTTTTTATTAGCCGATAAAAATAATTAAGTATTGCCATGTAAAAATAATTGTCAAAGCGACCCGCTAGCTACTTCAGAAAGCGTAGTATATTAGCTCTAAACCCCTTTTTCCAATAAGATAACAAACAGGTGCTCCACGGTGGCTTATAAATATGCTGTGGTATAAACATACTCACCTAAACACCTACAGTGAGAGAAATGAAACCCAAGCGATTTAAAAAAAAATTACATTTATGTACATTACGTAAATGAATGAATGAATATACTTTTATTGCACACCACAAAAAAGTACATAGAAAAAAAGAAAAGTATAACAAAACAACGTATACAATTTGGCGGCCTCATCCCTTCATAGCGATTTCTTCCAGGCTACAAATGGCGAAGATAAAAAACAGAAAAATATGCATCAATCGGAGGATAAAACCCCGGCAGGGGAGACTAGGCGGCCAAAGGGTCAGGGCGACAGATTCAGAAACTGGTTGGCTATCCTAGCCGAATCCAGCAACACCGCTTTCAGCATATTGGCTTTACTTAAATTTCCACATAACCCCACCCCAGTCACATCAGAAAGTGTGCCCGGCTGGGTTTAAAAACTCAAGTGATGGTTTTATATATCGTATTATTCGTTATTCTAAATACTACAACAGACAAGCAAAGAAATAAGGGAAAGTTTAAAACTGTTTCGAAATATGCGAGAGAGATTTTTGTGGACTTTTCACCATTTCAGTTTGTAAACCTCAATGCTCATATTGCCATCACCTCGCAAAAACAGAGAATTTATGATAAAACGGTCAAATAGCATGTTAAATGATGCATTCTGAATGATCATGATACTTTATTTTGAATATTAGGTTTAGATTAGGTTTAGTCTAATGTAATAATTTATATCAGCTAGTGAACTTTTAACGCCGTTATTTTGTACATTCTGGCTGTATTTTATATTAAAAGCAAATTTAGTGCAAAATATCTAGGTTTCCCCCAGCCAGGCCAACACTTACATTACATGCTTCACTGTGCCAATAAACATGCTCGCTTCGCAAAATTGGAAACATTCCAGATAGAGAGCACGGAGAGATATATATTTTAATAATAGTGTTTAAAATTTATATATAAATAATTTTATTATATTTCCTAATTTATTAAGATTTGATAAATTTAAATTTTACATTAATTTTGTAAAGCTGGCAAATAATAAAAATTTTAATAATTACCTATAACTTGTGATGTCCCAGATCTTTTATTAAATTGATAAACATTTTAACAATTGTCCTAATAATTCTGATTTAATTTATTTAAAAATTTTTAGTAATAATTAAAACTATATACCTATGTTTCTCAGCGAGTGTTCATGACATATCAGTGGATATTTTTTTTAATTTATGCGGTTTATCGATACACTTCTATGTTGAGCCTCAAACGGCGCGAAGATACCTTTTGGTGTCTTCAATCAATACCCTGTAGCAGTCCAAAGTTCCACTCAAAGACTCTCCCGAGCTGAGCGATTTCCAATAAACTGTCTTGACGCAACCCTGGCTCAACGGTGACCCTGTATATTTAACAAAGTAGTCCCGGGTTCGAATCCATGCAGGGGCAATTTGGGAATTTATTGTTTCTGAATGGCTAGTTACCACCTATGGCCGTGGCTAGTTACCACCCTACTGACAAATTCGATGTGACGTCGTGTAGAAACCGATTAGGAAGTATGACTACAATACTTCCTAACAGGTTAGCCCGGTTTCATCTTACACTAGATAATCACTTACCATCAGGTGAGATTGCAGTCAAGGGACAACTTATAGTCGAATAATAAAAAAAAACATCGAACGACATCAGCGGTAAGAGGAGAGTCGTAGACAACTGATATGACGTACTATCTTAGTCGTTATCAATTAATATAGTATATATATCAATTAATATGATGTATAGCAACTATAACTGAAGCGGTGTTAGCGTATTGGGTGGGGAAGCGGTGATAGCGCAAATGGTAGGAGCTCGTCCTCACTTTCGCGGGGCCGAGTTTGAATCCCAGCACGCATCTCTAGCTTTTCTAAGTTATGTGCGTTTCAGGTAATTCAAATATCACTTGCCTCAACGGTAAAGGAAAACATCGTGAGGAAACCTGCATGCCTCCGTCAACCGATCCGCACTGAGCCAGCGGGTGGTAGTTGCTTAACCTCTTCTCTTTCCTCGGGGGGAGACCCTGGCCCTGTAGTGGGCCGGTAGTGTGATAGCAAATATAAAGAGACGAAGTTTATATTGCTGTGCCTGGTATTTGTTTGATATTTAATCAACTCACATGAAACGTTTCTATCTATATTTCTGATACGAACCGCTAAGAACTGTTTCTATGTTTCTGGCTATAACTTGAGGATCTTCGAGGGATCTTGTTGGCAAAAACGGTCATTACGGCTCTCTATCGTCAGGCATTTGATAAAAAAAAGGGCTAACCTAAAAATATGTGGCTCTTTATGTCTTCTTTATTATCACCTAATGTAGTAAGTGAGGATGCAGTCTAAGACGGCTGGCTTACCTGATATTTATGTGGCAGTTAAATTTAACCCATACCTTTAATCGGTTTTTACGCGGCATCGTACCCGAACGCTAAATCGCTGAGTAGCGACAAAGATGTCGCTAAAGTGTTTTATGGCCACGACTGAATCCCACCAGAAAAAAAACAAATTTCAACCGCAATTTGTAATATTTTAAAATTACTAAGCGTACGCAGAAGTCTATGATTACGTTATATGATTTATCAAATAACGTTGTGAAGTGTAATGGCTGCCTTTTCACCAAATGTCCCGGACATAACTGATGGAAAAGTAGCCTTGTTACCTAGTTCGTTAACATGAAATTTGGCTTACCGATAGTAACTTACTTCATGTTACGTATAGACCGTGTGGCCTAATGGATAAGGCGTCGGACTTCGGATCCGAAGATTGCAGGTTCGAGTCCTGTCACGGTCGAATTAATTTTTATTTTAATATAGTTTTGTGTACGTTTTTATTAATGATTATGTATAGGTTACAAACTTCTATACATATTTTACAAGTTCTACAAACATGCAAAAATGTTTTAGATATTTTGTGAGCTTTAAACAAAATAAAAAGACAGATATGTCTTTTTCTGTACATTGAAAATATTGTGTGATTTTTTTAAAACACAAATTCAGGCAGGACCTTATGTAATGTGTAAGGTGAAACTTGAGATGGCCCCCGGGACAGCCATTTGCGATTGGCAATGTTTACGTGATCGAATTTGTCAAATATTGGGTACTTGAACACACCTATTACCTATAAAAGTAATTGTGAAATTTGTGAATATAAGTTTTTTTTTTTACTTTAGCCACTACGGTATCAGCTTTTAAGCATTGGCATAAATACATAACACATACATAAATATAAATTAAAGTTTAAAACATATAGTTACAAATATAGTATGGCAAAATATCTTCGTTGATGGAAGAACCCACGGGAATCGCGCCCGTCCGACATCTGATAAAAGTTTCCAGAGTCTAAAAGCTCAGCTGTCAAGGAGTAACAGTGTATCGCTTTTACTTTCGGTGACATCCCCAATCTCGTGATAGTATAGTGCTATGCGTGCTATGTGACGTTTGCTTTATTTTGAAAATATAAATAAGTGGGTTATTTCTTTTTACTTTATTTAATAGAGCAATCCATAAGTATACACATTTAGATAGACGTTTAACTGCAATAAGATTTAGAAAAAAAATAATGTATTAATTAAACATATCCACAAAATAAAGTGTTGAAAAAAGTATATTTGTGATTTTATATCTAACTAGCTGTTGCCCGCGACTTCGTCTGCGTTTGATTTTGTTCTTTGATCTGGCATTCAATTTAGCTTTAGTTCTAAAAAAAATTTAAGTATTCAGTATCGCAAAGCCTTAAATGAGGGGTTTGCAGCTGTCGGCTGAGGATTTCTATCCTCTATCTCCAACCACATTCATCAGATCTACACAAAGTTTGGGCAAAATTAAACACATATTACTACCTCTATAGTACAAAAATAATTATTATCGGTTATAATTTTTTTGGTATAAATTCGAGTTTTGGTATAAAATCGTCAAACACTTTCATCTCCTCTACCAAAGAAACCAAGCATAATGTCGGAATAAAAAGTATCCTTTATTACTTCTAACACTTCCAAGTATATGTGTACAAAGTTTCATGAGGATCGGTTTAGTAGTTTTTGCGTGAAAGCGTCACAAACAAACTTACATTGACATTTATAATATTAGTATTGATATTCAAGAACTCTATATCTCTCATAACTTTGTGAAAAGGCTATAACGATTGGAATAAATATATGAAATTAAGTTAAGGTGTTAAAAAGGTGATAGCCTAGTGGGTCAGGCTTTGGCTTTCCTTTTGTGGAGACCGAGTTCGAGCCCCGGCACGCACAACTGACTTTCGGAGTTTTGTGCTTTAAACGGTAAAGGAAAACATCGTTAGGAAACCTGCATGCATGAGAGCTCTCGATAATGTTCTCAACAGAGTGTGAAGTCTACCAATCCGCACTTCGCCAGCGTGGTAGACTACGGCCTAAACCCTTCTCATTCTGAGAGTAGCCCCGTGACCTATAGTGGGCCGGTAATGGGTTCTGATAACGTTTTGCTTTCCATGAATTCAGAACAGAAAAATACCTAACGATGCCAGTCAACCAGGTACTGTGTATAATGTGGCACAAAACTACAAAAACCTTGTAATTGCAAGGTCTGTAGTTTAGATATCACTGTTTTACTTATTATAGTCCATAAATGGTGTTTAAATCTATAGTTGAATTAAGTAACCATAATAACGTTAGTTAGGCGGCTCTGTAACTTTTCAATCTGATTGATCTGAGAAAATTGTTACTGACAAAGCTTAGTTTAACGAAGCTTTCGGGGGCGACAGAGTAGAATAACTGTGGAAATCCAATTCGCCCGTGATGTTAGTATAGAACATACTATTTGTGTCTACTACATTTACCTACATACGTGTTTTCTATTGTTATGAAATATGTCATAACAATAGAAAACACATATGTACGAAAATACAATTTGTGTTATATTACTATTCATTAATAGAAAAGTACCTACTTACCTATGATTTTATAATTTATGCGATAAAGAATGCAGAATATATGCCAACGTTTCTTCATTTTCTTAAATTCCACGGGAACTGTTTATTCCGTTTTACCCTTCATCTGCCAAACGCTTCGAGATTCAAGACCGAATAATAAATAATTAACCTAATACAAAATCTTCAGATGACGGATTAAATATGGTAGTGATATTCTTATCTATAGGTAAGAGTAAGAAAAAGATAGCACTTGTATACTATTCAATCTCCCATGTGATAATTTAAGCATTAGGTTGAATTTCGGACGTTAAGGTAAACACACGTCACATAGTAAACAAAATAGCCTTTTTAGTACCGAAATTCTTATAAGTATGTTGCTTTGCTTACGAGATTTATACACAAATAATTAAAATTGAAATATCTGCACGTATTTCGAAAAACCTACATATTTCATTCGTTCCACCCAAATAAACGTTTTAAATAGGTTTTTGAACGGGCTAAACTTTGGAGCAGGATTTTCAGATATACGGTGACACTAGTTACAGGTGTTATCTATCCTCTTTAGGCTTTCTTTATTTTGGAAAACTATCTAAGCGTAGCAATAGACTCATAAATTCTTTATGAATGGAGGTTGAAAGATTGTAAGGAAGACCCATGTTTTTAATTAGAGTATTAATATCTGCTGTAAGACATAAAGTTTATTTGTACAAAAATACCTATTCAGATTGTTTAACACCTTTAGGGGTTTATATAAAAAAAAAAAAAAAAAATATATTCCACTACTATTACATTAAGAATTACATATAACATTCACTCACATAATTAAACTACATAACATAATTAAATTTATACATATTTTATTACTTTACAATAATTTTAATTCTTATTCGTTGTTACTTGCGGTAGAAGTCGCTTCTCTGGGGTAGCTCTCCCCCAGCTCTCTCCATCATTCTTTAGGGATTTAGTGAATAAAAATAATAATAATAGAAATTGTACTAGGATCAGGAAACATCCTTGACGGGTAAATAAAAAAACAGAAAAAGAACAATAAGTTTGTTAGATTTCCCAATATTAATTGAAGTAAGCGAGAACAGAAAACACGATAAGTACATTAACATCGAAAAATAAGCAAGTAAAATGTAAACAGTGTAAATGAAGATAATGAAAAACCATACAACAACACGGAATACCGATCGGGGGAAATTCTCTCAGCCACTGCTTGGTGTGGTCGCGGCAATTACTCACCTCACCGCCTTCTCTTTGTGGCCTCCACAGCCTCATTAAACTTGACACCGCTGGATACAAACTTTTTCTTTGAATATTAGCATCTTTAAAATGATCCTTCTTTATTAGCTTGCCACAGTTGATAAATCAATCGGTTTTTACAGACTATTGCGACTCTTCCTTCTTATTCTCTATTGGAATTAGTAGTAATGGCTTTTTGTGACAGACCATCCGGGCAGATAATACCTGGCTTATTTCTGCCGCCGAGTAGAATTGCTGTGTTCCAATTTAAAAGGAGTTATTGTTGTTGTAGTTACAGGTACATGAGGCTTCACACCTTGGCCTTATTTTAATTTACGCAGAAAGGTTCTTTGTTGGACGAGTTCGTTGCATGCCCAACGAAGTCTTGATCTGTTTATAGGTTTGTTGTGTATTGTTGTTAAACCCAAGTCAGCTTGTTATTGTTCCACGGCAGTGCACATGCCTCCTCTAACGGGACAAACTTGCCTATTGTAATAACCTTGAAGTGATAGTGAAAACGGGGCCCACGGCTTAACGTGCACTCTGGCGCACTGGGATAGAAAGCACCAAGTGCCTAACTACGGGCCAAATTTCTCGATCAGTAGGCTGAAAAGCTAACCACTTGATCGAAGCAGTTTCCGACTCCCAAGTATTCCCTAGTATTATACTCCCAAGTAAGACTCTATTATTTTAGATTCATAAGTATAAAGTTACGTTTCAAGAAGATATCATTTTTATCTAACCAGCCTATAGATTCATTTCATATTATTTCATTTCAACTGTGATTATTAGACCTACTGCTGGGCACCCTGCTTTCATAGGAGGTGTACAGGGGTACAGCTTAAATGTAGGTATCACGCAGCTTTGCAACTGGTGCCAGTGAACACGGCAAAAAACCGACATTTTAATTCGAACAATAATAAAAAAAAATCCAGACACTAAAAACATTTATGTTCATTACAGAAACATTTTCCAGCTGTGGGAATCGAAACCACGGCCTTGGACTCAGAAAGTAGGGTCGCTGCCCACTGTGCCAATCGGCTGGCAAATCCTGCCTGAGAAGCGGATGAAAGGTAAAGACCAAATTAAAGCTTTGCAGTTGTACATCCCTCCAGTTAAACAAATTGGATCGGCCGCACGACCAAAATTGAAATGATGCTAAAACGTATTAATTACGAAGCAGTAGCACTGTGGTTTTTTACACTTTGGCCTCCATTCTAAGACAAAATAGCTAAACTCCCGACGCACATCTCTAACTTTCCGGGGTTGTGTGCGATGGAAACACCGTGAGCTAACCTATCTGTAAGTCCCCTATAATGCCTACCAATCCGCACTTGGCCAGTGTGGGTGGCCTAAAGCCTGAACCCTCTTCATTTTGAAAGGAGACCCGTGCTTTTTAGTGAACCGGTAATGCGTTACAACTGATGATGATGATAATTCAAGAAATCTTTTTTAGGTAAAAGGTCATAAACCTTTCAAATAAACGTTTACCCTAATTGTAAGACTTTCTACGCCTGACCTACTCGAATACATGTTGCGGCGTTCAGATAGTAATCGCACCGTATTCAGGCTAGTAGATGTAACTTTTAAATATACATGCTTCAAAAGAGCTAGGTAATGAGAATATCTAGATGTTTTAATGTACGAGTATATTATAATTGCAGGGATAGAGGTTAAATAAATCCCGATCATAGCTTAGGTGGCTTCACGGTGATTGCGGCAATTATTCACCTCGACGCCTCCCCTTTGCAGCCGGCTTCTGCCACTGCTTTAACGGCCCCGTTTAATTCCGACACCTAAACAAACCAGAGCTCCATATTTGCTTCCAAATATTGTCTTAAATACATCGTATGTATAAACAAAATAGTTAGTATTATTAAGGCTAGCTAGTAAGGCTAGCTTCTAAATGACTTGTTGTCTAACACGACGTAGTATATACACGTTACAGTAGTAGTAGAGGTTTTAGGAGTAGTAGTAGAACATTTTTAGTAGTAGTAGAGTTTGACAAAGGCAAGGGAAGTAGCGCGTGGTTGCCGGTGTAATTTGGCACATGAGGCTTTAAACCTACGCCTCAGGTCGATGAACCCAGGGCGGCATGTTGCAGGACGTGTTCCTTGCATTTCCTGTGAAGTGTTGCTCTGTTTATAGGCGATGGTTTCCACTTACCATCAGGTAGACAATCTGCTTGGTGCTAATGTTACTATAACTCATATTTCTCAACAAAATACGTGCGTGTAACAAGTTTAATGAAATTGTTATATAATTTGCATTGAATCATACACAACCTCGAATACTTACTAATTTGAATTTTTGATTTAAAACGCTACCTGAATCTCATATCGTCCGCACTACCGTGATAGACGCTTGACGCAATGGTGATTTTGTTCATGTAACTCGTGTACATCGGATAAATTAAATTCGGGATGCAAATCCATCAGCTGCAGTTATTTGATAAAACAACTGCAGAGTTGGCCCAATAACATATACATATGTATGTCATATATATATTATATGTACTTTCATATCGGTATGCTAGAGTATCTACATCCATTTATTTTCATTTGACAATCTCGTATTGTTTTTACAGGTTTGGTAAGGTCTACCACGATCATTGAGTATGGATTGGTAGACTTTACAAGCCCTTAAGAACATTATGGAGAAATCTCAGGCATGCAGGTTGCCTCACGATGTTATAAATACGTTGATTTGTAGTTACGTATGCCAAGTCCCATTAGGTTTATCAAATATAAATCCAGGTAAAGTATTTTATGTGATTTTTCCTTGTTATTCAATATAGTAAATTGTATATTTTACATGCCCATTCCCTTCTGTTTTATTTGTTTGTTTGTTTGAAGTCTTTATTGCACACACACATTTTATACAAATTAAACACAAATACAGAAGAAACTTCGAAAATAAAATAGAGCGTGCAAAGGCGGTCTTATCACTGAAGCGATCTCTTCCAGACAACCTTTTACGTTAGGAAAAATGAAGGTTTCAAGTTAAAAAATATATGTTTTGTTTGGGGTTTCACAATACTGTATATATTTATGTATTATTGATATTATTTCTTTATATTAGTTATCAGTATCTATATATTATATTATAAGTTTATTATATGTTATATGCAAATATATGTTTATTTATATGCACCACCTACCTCTCTTCTTGAGCTATGTTTAACGCCTTTGGTTGCCTGGAAAAGATCGCTATGTAGCGATAAGGCCGCTAAATTGTATACTTTTTGTTAATTTTTTATTTACAATTGTTCTATATGTTTATGTGGTGTACCATAAAAGTGTATTCATTCATTTTAATAATTATGTTGGCGAAAAATTACCGAAGCAAACAAATAAAAAACTGAATGGGTGGATTGTATTTCAAATAAACAGTCCAAAAAATAGTCACCGTGCTAGTTCTAATATCTGAAATATCTACATGTAGTTTAGCCTATTTTAGAACATAAATATTTATATACCCGGCTTAGTACAAAGGTTTAACTTAGTCTTTTTAAACGTTATTGTCTTTTATTATAATTAAATATTCGTCCACCTAACTAAATTTCAATTATTATTTCCATATTGAAGGAATTCTATAAGGGTTTAAAGTTTATGAGGATTTCGTGAAAATCATGGAGATGGCGGATCGTACAAAATCTGTAGAAAAATGTTCGTAAGTCTATTTCATCTTATTGTATGGGATTCCAAGGTTGATCCTGAAAAGCAAAATTACCGAAAAAAGAGCATGGGGGGTCAAAGAAAGAAATTATTCGACCATATAAGACCATCACCATCACCATCATCGTACGATTTTTCACCGTCTGACACCGAACTCCTAATGGTAGTAGGATCCAGAATCATCACAGTAGTCGCAGTCTTGGCAATGATGGTCATGTTACTGTCTTTTATGTGTTTTAGTTGTATTGTTATTGGATAGAAGTAGGCGTTACTTTGCTATGTTACTTTGATTTTACAATGAATAATAGTGAAGTAGAGATGTGAATTCATTGAAAAGTAAACATCTAAGGATGCTTCGGTTTCGGAGCGAAACGTGCGTAGAGCGTACATTGTCGAAGATCTGTTTGGTGTGGAGTACTTATAAAGATTCAATAAATTATAAATTACACCATACAGATTCTCCTACTTTTCGCGGAGTATAGGAAATTAAGCTTAATTGTAATAATAAGTTGTACTGTTGTTGTAGTTTGAATATTAATTCGTTTGATGCCATATTATCAAGCCTTTACCATAGAAATCTTAATAGCAGTGTCTTGTTACTAAGGTTTCTATGCCTTAAACCAACGCTGTCTACCATTGGGGGGTGGCTATTCCGGTTCCACAGCGGAGGTCAGTAAGCAATAATACAATATTGCACTTTATATTGTTGTAACAAACATTTCTAACAGAAACAAAAGTGATGAAAATCCTAGACAGTTTTTCGGTGATTATGAACACAACTTTTATGTTGTACGTGCGTAGAATAGCAATTTCTCCAATTTGTTGCAGACATTCTTTAATAGTAAAAGTAGCTACTAAGAAAATAAAGATCTGATCCCACTTAATGAAAATAGTAATTAAATAAAATAACTTTGAAAATACTCTTGCTTAGACCAATTCCAATGCCTTTAAAACCTTATAAGAAACTAATCTAAAATTTACGAAATTCTATCTACAACGTATTCCTATTATTTTAATTTCACATTATACGTATTTCTCAAGTGTATTACTTTGATTTGTATTTTATAGTCCTAATTATTGAATTATTAAATGTTTTTATATTTTATAATTATTTGTAATTTAATAATTCGTTAAATACCTAATGCTCGCCGCCTGAAACAACAAATTTGACACTTGGATTTGCTGTCGTACAAAAAATCGAGCAATTTAAAATTTGTGCAAATTGATTAGAACTGAGAGGTATAATCTTGTATTTACCAGAGAGATAATATTACCAAACTGCATATTATTTTTAAAAAAAAATTATGACATTCCAAAAGACAGCACTATTACAAAGTTAGGTTCTCTTTTGATTACTATTTCAATAAGACACGGTCATTTAGCTAATGAGCGCGCTCTAAAGTAAATAACTTGAACAAAGTCTGCGTCAGTGAGATTCAAGCAACCTTTAATACTTAACAGACTCGCCGGTACTTGTAAAAAATAAAGAAAAATAAACTTTCTTCTAAGCAAAAAACTTAGAGAACTCATATAGACTATGTCGCATGAATAGTTATGTAAAAATTTAATATGTATATCAATAAGTTTCTATAAATGTTGCGATATCACCTCCATAGTCGACTCTGACTTTTGAATTTAAAACTTCATAAGAAAACCGTTTAGCCTTCATTTCTCAAACGGGACTACAATTAAGGCTTTTACATGATTAATTGTTATTTATTTTTCATCAGTGCAAAGTTTCCTATCTAAACTTGGCGTTTATTGTTAAAATATACAATAAATGAAAGGACAACTTCTAAAAGGGCCTAATGGACAAGAGGCCATCGATCAAATGACAAAGAAAGTTTTCTCAATACAAAACAATTGACGGGTTCGAAATTTTCGTTAGACGTATTTTTTTCCCTTTCATTTGACTATGTCGATCGGTCTTCAAAAGAAACTTAGTTGAAAAGGCTTTATCAGTCTCTTTTTTATATTAAGATTTTATTGTAAAATTGGTAAATAGGTAGGGGTTTTTTCAGCAATTTAGTAAGTACCTATTCAAAAAACTTCATGATACAATGATAAAGATAGTACGAAATTATAATTATGAAAACCGTCCAAAAACCTTTTATTTCAGAGCTAGTTTTTTGTTGTTCATCAGGATGACAGCGATCTCTATGCAGTTTAATCAAGATTGATTAAGCTTTCAAGCCTTGCACATTATTTGATAGATACCAACCATCACTGAATTTTATTGTTAAAGATATCTGCAGTTGAAGATATCGAACAACAATATACAACAAACATACAACATACATACATACAACAATACAAGCAAACAGGCTTTATAATATTATTAGAACCTGTTTTTTTTCCCATATTATTTTATGTTATTTCCCATTTTTTTTTTTAAGGTACATACGAGTATGTATCATAATGGTCACTTTATACCTTAGTAGCTCGGAAGGATTTAAGATCACTAATGTAAAAAGTTTTAGTCTGTGGTATTAGGTTTCCACGTCTCCTAATATCACTGTCGTAATTTGCGCCTGAAAAGACTCGGAAATCTAATTTTGGCCAATAAGCCATTTAGACAACGAAAAGAAAATCAGCAGCCATTGCGTGGCAGAATATTAGTTGAGTCGGTAGTGGGTTATATCGGAGCCGCAATATTCGGTGCCCCCCGAATCAGCGATGGAATACTTCGGGCGGCTTTCATTCGATGGCAATCTCTATGCTAACAGCTTGCGATTCTGATCTTCGTTTAGCGAAATGACCGCAGTCACCCCGCTCCGGTGACGTTTATTCCTTACACGTTCACTCCCCAAAGTTTTTATGGACGCAGCCAACACTCACCCCTGTACCTATTGAGATTTTTTTTGGACAACGTAATTCCCTTTGAGCCGGTAATATCGAATTTATCCGTAAAATACTGCAAGTTTTATAATAACACAGCGTGACATGGAGATTGCTTTATGAAATTGCTAGTTGTATCGGCGATAAAATCTTTGCGAAGCGACACGTTTTTTTTTTGTTTTGTGCTTTTTACAAATAAGTTCAATATTGACGGTTTATTTTTTTAAACTTTAGTAAAGTATATGCCATGAGTCTAACGGGAATTACTCATTTAATTGTTGTTTAAGCATACAGCTGATTTAACAAACGTAATTTAAAGTATTATGTTATAAATATATCTTTTTTTTTACTATTTCTCTCATAAAGTCAAATTATTCGCTAGTTAAAGGTTTATTTCATCGTTATTCGGCAATTAAACCAGATCTTTGTGCTATAAAATAAACTTAAATATCTGTATCTATTCATCCATCCAAGGTTCTAGACCGAATATTATAATGTTACAAATAAGCAATTTGTTTCTGCTTTAACATCTAAAATAAAGCTTGAGAAAAATTATTATTTTTCCCGTTACAAACATATTTTACCTTAAAAACATATATATCGCTTGCTTTTAAATACTTGTATATTTACTATGTGATTTGTACTTTTGACTTATTATTAATAATAATTAATTATTATTATTAAGCACATACAAGATTATTGATGGTCCGAATTGATGTTATTATCATAATGAATATATTATGTTATTGATATAGATATAGTTCGTGAAAGAATAAGAATGAAGGGTCAAAAGCAGATGGTCCGTTTTTATAAAAATGTTGGAGGGTTGTGAAATATGACACACTGTTATTTCTTCGCACACCCGGTCAAGAGTTATTGCATTCCATTATACGTTTTCTCTATCTAAAGGAAGCCATTTTCACTAAAGGGGAACTAAACTGTCTAAAATTTATTCCGCTTATCATTTTATCGCCAGCACGGAAATATCAAATTCCTAAATCATTTCAACGTTGTAAGTAGTTTAACCGACATTCAGAAAAGGAAAAGATATCTGAATGAAAAGCGTACATTTTGTCCTTTTTTCGCTTTGCTTTCGATTAAAGGTATGTAAAGTAGTTAATACTTACGAAAAGTATATATTCATATGTAATATCATATATTATTTCTAATAAAAACGAATTAATAAACGATGAGTATTTTGTTTGCAAATATTATTGCAATGGCAATGCAAAATTAAAGCAGCGTGATGGTTCTTAAGCTTTATATCCCAGTTTTTAATTAATGATATTCTGCGGTGGAATATTAACGACTGTCCTTCATTTTTTGGGAAATAGTTTCCAATTTAGGCTAATTATATATAATTTCCTAACAGTAATTGTATCTGACCTTAATACGGGTTTTGTAGTGGCCAAACCATTGACTCCTTTCGACATACTACGCAGCGTGAGAGACTGACAATAGGCTCACTGGTTTGGAAGGGAATACCTTATCTTTACGTCATTGTGTCCCGTGTCATGTAAACGCGGGCCTCCGGCTATAGCAATATTTCATATCTGGAAAGATCAACCAAGTAAATTACGTATTTGAACATTTAAATAAAATTTAATTCGGTTTATACATTTGATGATTTGAGCTAAGTTTGAATAAATACTTTTCCCGGTATAGAAGGTATTCTATGACAATAACAAGGTTGCTTGGAAGCATCCGGCTCCGCTTTCATCTCTCACAAGATAGAAAAACGAATTTCAAAATGTAAAATGTAAATTAATTGTTGATGTTGGAAAAGAGCAACTGTTGAGTTTCTTGCTGGCTTCTTCTCGGTAGAATCTGCCTTCCGAACACGTGGTAGATTCACTAGAAACAGACAGACTTGACGTTCCAAAAGTGCTTATATTAGGCCTACTTGAAATAAATGAATTTTGAATTTTATGTCCGTCTCCTGGATATCTTTACGCTAACTTATATACTTATTTTTAATCGCCCAAAACAGTTAACTGAAACAGGCTTTTCCGGATTAAAAATTATACTATTTCCACTCCGGTTGCAAGCTAGGTATATACTATGTGACAAATGTCAAAAACGATGTATTGGTTGAGCCTAAAATAAGTAATAAGCAAACAAACATACATACTTTCGCTTTTATAATAATAGTATGGAATTTCTTCAAATCTTTAAAGGACGAAACAGATTGATACTGAAACAAGAGGAATACAGAAGCGGTATTTCATAAAAGATTTTTAAAACGGAATACCTTCAATATTTCAGCCTTCAAATCTCAATAAATCGTCTAGGCGTGGTAACGAGCTCACTGCGGCGTAGTCTCTGCGGATACGTATTTTATTGGATTCACTGAAACGTTTTTCAGGTCCGGAGGATTATTTACGAGCGTCTGCGAGCGAACTGCAGAAATGCAGATGGACGTGCAGCTGTAACCTGCTTACGAACCTTAACGGCACTATTCAGAAACATTCAAGCGTTACGTAAAATGCCTTTACGTAAATAATTTAAATGGGTTTAAGTGAATTCCGTTCGGTTCAAAGTGTTTTCTGCCATTTTCTTATTGGAAATGTAAGAAAAGTGATACTGAAATTTTTATTACCTCCGCACTTCGAGACTTTATAAGCATATTTGTAAAAATGACTTGTCAAACACCGTTCATTTTACCTATATATATTATAAGAAAATGCCCGAGAAAAACTCACCACAGGTAATGAAAAAAATAAACCTCAACAAAAAATATGTATTATTGTTACAGACTTAATCTCAACAATAAATAAAATTGAAGTTTCTAATCTGTTGACTAGAATTATCAGCCCCGTTTTAAAAATTAAAATAATTGGCATCGATAGATAGTCACCGTGTAAAAATTTTATTCATCAAGAATTTATCGCGTTTAGTACGAAAAAAAAACTACGCCAACTCATCTCTGAAGGATCTGTTTATTAGTGAAAAAAGATTACTCGTTGGCCTTAGGTAATATACTGTGATGTTTTGTTCAGCTTCCTTTATTTAGACTTGCTCAGAGGTGTAGGTGGCGGTCGTGATTAAGAGGAGTGGGTACCTGCCACCCTATTTATAGCATGTCGGAATCGCCCTGCCTGAGGCGTCGGACCAAACCGCAGGGGGTTACCGCCGATTTTCCTATTGCACCTAAAATATCCAGGTGCACTGACTTTAACTCGGAACGCGATAAATATATTGTCTTTCAAATGTCGCTCTTTTACACTAACTTTGCATTACGGTACAATGTTTCTCAAAGTGATATTTCAAGTGTATTTTAAATAACCTTCCTTACTTCTTTAATGTTATTATGCGAAAGTGTATTTTTGTTGGTTTGGCCTTTCTTCGCTTCAACCTAACTAAGTAACCAATCAACTAGATTTTTAGAATTAAGTTAGCTGAAAGAACGGAGAGTAAAATAACCTACTATTTATCCTAGGTAAACAACGATTCCTACGGGGAAAAAAACCGTAGTATTCGCGGGCGGACATCGCGGGCATCAGCTAGGTAGATAATGATTTCGAAAGTTTGTGTGTGTTAGTCTATCCTTTGATCACGAGGCAATTAAAAGCAACGGATTTACGTGTTTCTCCATAGACATAGGTTATGGGCTAGAGTGCGTCATAGGGATAACCCTGCGGGATATATTATTTGGTGGCCTTTTAAATAAATAAATAAATATACTACGACAATACAAACATCACTATCTAGCCCCAAAGTAAGCATAGCTTGTGTTTTGTGCACTATGATGACTGATGAATATTTTTATGACTAATATGCATAAAAACTTATTATATAAACACCCAGCCACTGAAAAACATTAATGTTCATCACACAAACATTTTCTAGTTGTGTGAGTCGAACCCACGGCCTTGGACTCAGAAAGCAGGGTGACTGCTCTCTGCGCCAATCAGCCTTCAATTGTTCAATCACATTATGATATTGTCATTATTTGTTATTGCATTAAATATTATGCACCCCAAATAAAAGCTAGAGCTAAAACAAGAAGGGAGTTTAAATCACTACTAACTTTTGATCCGTAAACAAAGTTCGTAGCGCAGATGCGAGAATCCAATAAAAGTAGGGGTAACGGAAGAGATTCCTGAAGGGGACAAATTTCCCTAAAGTATTAAAGCCATGAAAAATAAAATTCATCGATATTGCTGTTTTCCAAACATTACTTTGGAAGGGATCGGTGTTATATTTTATGTTTGCAGCTATCTTTATATTTTATTCACCTAAAACCTTTTTAGTACTTATGCCTTCATTTTAACGCTTTCATTTGTAAACAAAATAATATACCACTAACAAGGGCCAGTACTAACAATTGACTCAAGGACTCAAGCAACGGTCTAAGCTTCAATCTTAGACCGTTGCTAGAGTCCATTTTTTACGGATAATTAAATATCAAAAGAATACATACTAATATCAGTAATATGATAAATTAGTTGTTGCCTTGTTAAAATTAGGCACTTAACAAATATAGCTTGCATCCTGAAGATGAATATAGGATACCTTTTATCCCGTAATGTACTAGGCTAACGTTTGTGAAGGGTTTAGAAATAAAGCCCTTCTCACATAGAAACCAAAGATTACCTTCCAAGCACGGCTTCACAGCTGAATCAATTTTGCCGAAATTTTGCATCAAGATAGCTTGTATTCAGTAGCTCGCAGAGAGCTAGTTAGAAAGTATATCTATCAAGTATATTAAGGCTATATAGTTATGTTGGCTTTACAATGATTAATTGTTAAGTTAACAATTATTCATTGTAAAGTCAACATCTCCTGAGGATGCTCCGGTTTATATTGCCGAAGATCTGTTTGGTGTGGAGTATAAGGATTGAAGAAATTATAATTACCCCACACAGTTTCTCCTGCTTTTCGCGGAGTATAGCAAATTAAGCTTAATTTTGATAATCCTTTATCTCCGACAATATTTATCAGATCTTCATTAAAATTAGACAAAAGATGCTTAATAGTTATACACATTCAAATAAAAACTTATTGTTTATCGTGGTAAAAAGTATCCTATATGTTGAACCGGAATATCAGCTACAACTATACCCAATTTTATTGGAATCCGTTCTGTAGTTTTCACGTGATGCCCGGACAGACAGACAGACAGAAAAAAATTAAATAAAAATCAGTTTTTGAACTCAGTATCGATTATAAAGCATCCCCCGGTCAAAATTTTCAAAAAATATTAAATGTACAGAAATAGATATATATGTTATAAATAAGAATAATCGCTGAACCCAGAAAAATCTAGTAGCAAGCCAATTTAGGCCCGACGCGGCAATAAAAACTAGGACAAACCTTAGTCAAATTGTTAACCGCTAAAAATTAAGGCATTTCTTAATTTTTCTAGTCAGCGTAAATTAGTATCCGAATACTGCCTTACACAGCAAGGCTATTGTCACTAGCTCCTTTTAACATTCCGCCTTACATAAGATATTAACAATAGAGTCACTGGTTTGGAAGGGAATACCTTATCTTTACTGCATCGCGTCCCATGTGATATGGGCGCGGGCCGCAGGCTTAGGAAAATATTTCACATTATCGTAGCAGATTAACCAGATACTTTTGTTCTGTCATTTATGTTATGTTTAAGGACGGGTAAAGACACGAATTCGAGATACGAGATACAAATTGTATTTTCAACCTACAGGCGTTGAATTCTTGTATTTTATATTTCCCGTACTCGCTAAAATTATTAATAAAAACAATCTCTAACTGCGTTAATAAAATATATTATGATAAACATGTCGTTCAGTAAGTAACGCATAAGCAGTTTTGGTCAACCTTCCTGGCGCGGTGATGGTGTTATAAGTCAGAAGCCAGGAGTTCGATCCATGGCAGGTGCAAATTGGGATTTTATGTCATTTTTATTTCTTAATTTTACAAAGGTCTGTTCTGGTTGGAGGCTTCGGCTGTGGCTAGGGACCACTCTACTAACCAAGACGTGATGACGTGATGACGTAATGACTACTAACCAAGAGGAAGAGTTAATAGCCTCGTGGTTAGGACTTCGGTTTTACTTTCGAGGGGCCCAGTTCGTATAACGCACCACCAACTTTTCTTGGTTATGGGCGTTTTAATTAATTAAAATATCACTAGCTTCAATGGTGAAGAAAGTTCTTTATAATGTTCTGAAGAACGTGTGAAATCCACAAATTAACGAGGCCAGCGTGGTGGGCGGTCAGGTAATGGGTTGATATGATGATGGTGATGAACCATGTGCTGCCATGTTCTAGTACGACTTGGCATACACCGATAACTTGGTGGTATAGTAATATCTTTCGAAGGTTGGTAATTAGCCACGAACAAAGCCTCCCAACAGTCCAAAAATGGATGTCAATATGATTGATTATATCGTCATATCAACCCATTACCGGCCCTCTAAAGAGCACGGGTCTCCTCCCACAGTGAGAAGAGGTTAAAGTCGTAGTCCACCACGCTGGCCCAGTGCAGATTGGTGGAATCCACAAACCTTTGAGAACATTATGTACGACTTTCAGGCATGCAGGTTTCCTCACGACGCTTTCCTTCACCGTTGAAGCAAGTGATATTTGAATTACTTAAAACGCCCATAACTTAGTAAAGTTAGAGGTGCGTGCTGGGATTCAAACTCGGCCCCTCGAAAGTGAAGTCGAGCTTCTACCCAATGCATAGCGCATACATAATGCGATTAGATTATATTATGGATTTGAATTCCTTAGATATACGGCTAGTAAGGCCATTGCAGTCATTTTAGAAGAAGATACGAGTACCACCGGATTGTTGCGTTACAAACTAGCCACCAAGAAATACACAGGTACGGTATATACCAAAAGGAAAACCTCTTAAGTAAGAACCTTACGAAGAACTTATTAATTTTCTCATTTGGTATTAAATGTATAAAAATGTGTTGTTTAGAAACCAGAAACTGTCAAATTAGTCTAACATTACAAGAAGAAAAGTGTTTTTTTTTAAAGCAACATAAAACTTTTAATCAGCTATATTTTTCGGATTTTCATACGGTTTTCACTAATAAACAGAGTGACTCATGCGAAAGGTTTTAGTGTATATTTTATTATGTTTTTCAGTAAATTAGCTGAAATATAACGATGTTTGTCAAAGATGTCATACCGACTCGGAGATCTACTGGCGTAGGCTGCGAAAATTCATTGTTATCTCCAAAAAAGAATGCGAGGCTATACTTCTAACTGTTATGGTTAAGTCACAATAACCGCTTTTTTTATAATTTGTCAATCTAAACACGGGTACAATCGCAAGATGGTGACATTCCTATCATGATATTAATCATTATCCAAATAAATAGTTTTATAATTAACATTGATTACGTACCTGCAAATTCAAAATGGACCTACCGTTTAGAAGTTACTACGGGTGTAGATATGCTAAAAGCAAGAAAATTGCCGCGAGCCACGGCCGGGTGTATTATATAGTTTGGAAATAAAACTGAACCCTGTATGTGACGCTGCAATTAAGTTCTAGGTTTTTTAAAGATATTAAAACCTTTAATAACCGATTTGTTGCAGACGAAGTTGTGCGGGTCAGCTAGTTATTGGTATAAGTTTGTATTTAGAGGTGTACTGGGTCTCAAAACTAATTTAACTGATTTGGAATCATATCTTATCCTAAACTTAATTCGTGGGCGGGGTGTAGGAAGGGTTTCGTTAGTGTGAATTCCAATTAGAGGAATCGTTGAACACAATCCCCAAAACCATGAATTTCTAATAGATTAGCGTTTTCAACTAACCATATTTTCGGCAATGGAGGTAAAACTATTGATCGTGATTAAGTCTTTAATAATGAACATGGCAAGCGTGTTCATTTCAGTCATGTTCATTCATAAATGTTCATTTGCACGTATAAATGATTGCGATGCGTGATAAAATAATTAAAGACTTTGGCTTACTCACAGTCATAAGTAAATAAGTATTGGCTATGGTATAAATGTATTCATTTATTTCCATAAAAAAAAACTATGAAAGTTTGTATGTTCGCAATGTGACACTTAACAAGTTTTTGTCCAAGATTATTTTTAGTCGTGAATGTAATTTTGAAAAAAAAAATCTTATTTGCGGACGATAGGTAATCCAGGTTTTATACAAAAAACTTCATTGCCCTTTGCTTTCAAAAGCAGAAATGGTATTGGAAAACTTATCTATTCTTATTGCACCATAGTTAACTTGAGTATTTCTATTTTAAATAGTGTCTGCTACAATTTAAATTAACCGATTTTTTAGTGTGCGGAATACTATACAAAATATCGAAAATACCGTAAAATTTTCAATTTATATCATAAATATAGGTATTTTATTTTGCTAATATAATTACTTCAAAGATTACTTGTTTTAAAATTTATTTAAAACATATCTTTGAAATTTAATAAGTATAAGGCTTTGAGTTAAATTTCCAAGTTAAGAATTTATTATAATGCCGATGGATTTCAGGTTATACAATAAATTCGATGTCTAGGTCGTAGGTACCATTACCATGTAGGTCTACCGCTCCAACGGCAACACCGATATTGCATCTGTAGAACCCAGAATGTAGCTCGATTGAGCCCACAAATTGCATTGCTTAACGGACACGTCCTGCAGGCGTACATTTTAGCAGAACAGTAGGTACATCCAACGTTTGCTAATTGCATTTTAGAACTCCTGAACGTTGCACGTTAAAACATGGTGACCGTAATTTTTGAAAACTCTCGTACCTGTAGCGTAAGATATATATTTACCTATGATTAACAGTATCTTTACCAAACACTGATACCCTATTTATATAAATGGAACACTATTTTATAATATACTTTATAATTACCATCTAAATCTCAGCATTTTTCATCCAAAATATACATGTTTATTAAGCTATAGCTAAAACAATATTCTGTTATTTCATATTCGTTCTAAAACGGCTTGACAAATTTTGATGAAATTTAGTAAGAGTAGCGTACTAAGTACTCAATCTACTCATATTCTATTACGTTAAAACGTTAAAAAGGTATTATCCATATGCTTATACAGGAACGTAAAGGGGCAAGGTACGGTGGGCATCGCTAGTAATTATTTGCAAAAGTTTTTTTCACAACCCAAACTAACCGTTCCCCGTTCATAGAAGAATGTAATCTTTAAGTCAAGATTATGTATTTAACTTAAAAAAATATTATCCATCTTAAGTTCAATATCGTTAAAATTAAGCTTATTTTGTGTATTTGTGCCTTATCACATACTTGGCAACCGTATAGGCGTAACGAGCCTCGTAACATGTAATAAACTGGTTTACTCCAATAAAGTGGCGCGACTGTAGAAACGAGCTGTGGTTTAATTGCCTTCATTTATAACAATCTATGTTGTGCAATTATAATGAGCTGTGTATAAAACTTGCATTGTACGGTCCTCTACTTGAGATAGAAACGACTAAAGTTGTAAAAGCTATGGGCGATTCATTTCAATTGAGTACATTGATTTAATCTCATAAAAATATTGTCTTAGCCACAACGGTTATACAGATATATATCATTATATGATACCGCATATGTATATATATACATATATATAAATATGCGGTTTACAAGAAGGTTTGAACTTCTGCAGCTTATCATATAAGGTTAGGAATACAGCTGAAGAAGGAAGAATATCATTGCTTACGTAAGTAGTTAAATACTTAATCATGATTTAGAGTGATCTGAGATGCACATCAAGCGTTCACCAAAGTTAGAATGGCCCTCATAATTGTCAACCTTTATAAGAAGACGGCGACCTGAGAAGAAGAAGAATAATAATATTTTTAATTAAGTTGCCCGCGGCTACGTCCGAACTATTGACACTCACTGGAGTATTTGAAATTTTCAATATAAACTTTTATCCGCTATCTACGCAATATACATCGACCCACCGCATCAAATCGTGTGCCCGTTAGATTCTTATATATCTTTTTTTATTTCGATGCCCTATGCATTAAGTAAGTTATAGGCTATTTGACGTCCCGCTATGACCCTCTAAACCGAAAAAAGATTAATCTCCATTATTATTCGAATGATTGTTTATCTATGAGGAGGACTAACTCAACCAATGAATTGTTTAATTGTTCGATTATCGATATGTATATGAAAACAGCGATCGTTTTAACACCATGGTGCTGTCACTAGTGTTGGTTAGAAATCAATACGTTCGTTAAAAAACTTAACTGTGGTAAATAATAAATACCAATGAATATTTATATTGTACATAAGAACAAAAATAAAGACTACCTCTGAAATCTATGTATGAGCTTTGTAGGACAAAAATATAGAACACATTTACAAAAAGGCGTCGTCATATTATTTTGCCTCCAGAACCTTGTATTTTTAGACATCCTTTATTACAGTACTCAGTCAGTAGATGATGAAGCTTTCTCGGTAGGTATAAAGTATTCTGGGTATTTGGTGCGAATAGCTACGTTAGGGATTATGAAAATAATGTAAGGAATGCATTAACATCAGAACTTAGGCAGTTGGTGATCTGCTACAACTTTGAGACAGAAATAAACTATTATAAGTAACTAGGCAACCTTTTTTTGTAAAATAGAGTTTTTTTCAGGGAAAATACATATATGAAAAATTGATATTGACTTTATAAATTTGAAATGCATATTAAAATATTCGGAACCGACAGAATATCACGGCCTGAGGCCGCGATTGCCGGAGAGTTGCAGGTTCAAATCCTGTCGGTACCGAAATTTTTTAAATGCATTTTAAATTTATAAAAATTGATAATTCCTCCAAGTGTAGGTAAAAACACTTAAAAAATTTGCAGACCCCAGCGCCATCTGTCGGGCTAATTTGTGAATCTAAACCATTTACCTGCCCAATACAGGGCACGGGTCGCCCCCATAATGAGAATGAGTTAAGACCGTAGACCACCAAACTGGCCCAGTGTTGATTGGTAGATTCCACGTGTACTTCTTTGAATGGGTTTAGTCGTATAGCTATTTGAAAATAATTTAAGTTTTTCGAATATAATATCTGAATATTGCATGAGCCAAAATTAATACGAAAATGTTAGCGGGCTTACCTGTTGGAGAGTATGGCGGTTATATTGAACCCACACTCCTAATCGGTGTATAAGCGATATCGTACCGAAATGGTAAATCACTAATCGTCTCCTCTTTATCGGTAGGGTGGTAACTAGCTACGGTCAAAGCACGAAGAAAATTCAGAACGTATAGATTCCCGAATTTCCCCGGGCGGAAATCGAACCCAAAGATCTCCCTTATAAGACCATGGCGCTAAATTAATTACATTATTCTACTGACCCTTTTATTTGATACCTATTGTGAGGGAGTTGTGAAACAATCGTAATCAACTTGGATCAATTTTCAATAAAGATAGCTAAGAAAACCGCCGACTAATCCAAAACCTTTAAAACAAAAAAAAAACTAAATCAAAATCGGTTCTTCAGTTCGGGTGTTATGATGCCACAGGCAAACGCACACATACACACACACGCACACACACACACACACACACACACACACACACACACGTATACAGAGACACGTCAAACATATAATCCCATGGTTTTTTTTCTTACCTTTGAGAACATTATAATAATCTCTCAGGCATGCAGGTTTCCTTACGATGTTTTCCTTTACCGTTGTAGTGATTATTTAATTGCTTAAAACGCACATAACTTAGGAAAGTAAGAGGTCCGTGCTGGGTCGGCCCCCCGAAAGTGAAGTCGAAGTCCTACCCACTGGGCTATCACCGCTTCCACATTTGTAATAATAATAGAGTATAAAAGCGATGAAAAAACATACTGTCTACGGATGATTTGATTAAAAAAACATCGTAAATGGACAACAATTTATTCAAATGCACAGCGCAATGCAAGTTCAGTACAATCAAGAAACAGACCGCACGCATACCGGCCACTATTTAAATGGACCGCTTCAAGCCATGTTGCCTCGAGCCCCTTTAATTCAGTTCCTAATCAAGATATATTAGTGAAATGTATGTAGCTAACAATACTTTTTCAATTAAAAAGAGCTTTGGATTACCTAGTATCAGTGCGGGTACACGTGTCACATTAACGAGTACATTACTATTTAAAATTATATTGATAAACCAAAAAACAAGTTTTTTGGCAAGGGAGATTTTTGGCCGAAGCTCTAACCACTCGGCATCCCTTGCTTGGGAACAAGTTCGATTCCCGATGGACACCCGCTAACTTTTCGGAGTTATGTGCGTTTTAATTGATGCAGTTAAAATATAATTTGCTTTAACGGTAAATACCACTGTTTGATTAAGATTGTCTAAATGTTTTTGCATTAAGATTAAGTTACATTTACATTTAGATTAAGTAGTTGAATATTTTTAAGGATATATACTTGCGAACCCGCCATCCCCACCATAAACGCATTGTTTCCAAGGGGATGGATAATAATAATAATAATAATAATTAGATTAATTGCATAAATACACGTAGATAATCAGATGTTACAAATTTAGCTTTTGTTGTTGAAACAGTGTATTACCATTAATTTGGTGTGCAACTTACAATCATATTATATGTAATAAAAACAAACAAGGAAAACATTACAAAAGAAATTACAACTACAATTTGGACGCAAGTCATTCTTGAGTAATATACATTATATTGTTGATAGTACATGCATACAAAAATTATCGAGAATAATAATATTAAGTAAAGTCAAAAAATTCATTAATTGAGTAAAAACACTTAAATAATAGCCACTCATGCTGTTTCCTCTTAAATAAAGGAAGATTCATTCCTTTTATGGAGTCTGGCAACTTGTTATATACTCGAATAGCCATACAAAATGCATTTTCTCTATATAAGGCTAGTTTAATCCTAGGTACAAGAAGACGATCCTTATGCCTTGGTTCGTTGTCAAAATGCTGTCCTCGAGTTTTAAAGTACTCGGGATACCTTTTCACAAACAGACAAACTTCTTTTATATATATGCAAGGTAGAGGTAATATTTTTAATTCCTTGAATAAAGGTTTGCAGCTGTCCATAAAATGAGCCTTACTTATGGCACGAACGCATTTTTTTTGAACTTTGAAAATATTGCCTACATCTACAGAATTTCCCCATATGACTATACCATAGCTGAGCACAGAAGATACATATCCATGGTAAGCACATAAAACTGCCTCTCTGCTAGACACTTGTCTTAATATTTGTTACTTTTATTTTGAACAATAAATTAAAAAAAAAAAAAAAACATCGTATGGAAACCTGCACGCCTGAAACTTCTTCAAAACCTTTTCAAAGCTTTCTGAATCTGAATCAACGCTATGAGTTCGATTCCCACAACTGGAAAACGTTGTATGATGAACATGAACGTTTTTCAGTGTCTGAGTGTTTATTTGTATATCATTAGTATTTAACACAAGCTACGCTTACTTTGGGGCTAGATGGCGATGTGTGTATTGTAATATATATTTGTTTATTTATTATTTATTCCTTGTAAGTGAAAACGGGCATAAGCTGTCAAACCGGTAACTGTTGACTGTTGTGTTGAAATGTTAAACGGAGCCCACTAACACAAATATTGAAGCGACGAGAGGATGATACTTCTAGATCTCTGTCTGATGCGACAAAGTAGAACTTTTCTAGCCCAGCAGGGAGACCTCATTAGGTTGAGTTTGATAAGGTCATAAAGTTTATATTTTGATGTAAAAATGTAAAATAAAGGTAGGTTAACCTTTAGTTTTACCTACCACACTTTATTTCCTTTATTATCATCAACATCAATGAATCCGAACATTCATTGCGTTAATGTTGATAGTCACATTTCATGTCAGAATTGCATGATCATACACAAGAAAGATTATTATTTGAGTTGATAAATTCACAACAGCGATGGGATCACAACAGCTGGTCACATAAACGTTACGGTACTGAAATCACTTTCTTATAACTTTACCTAATTTGAAGAAAGTTCCTATTTAGGCACAATATTTTTAAGAAATTATTCAGTAAACCCCCGTGGCCCCGTATATTTACCTCGAAATATTACAAAATCTGCGAAAATATGTTTAGTGGTTGGTTAATATGGAAAACAAACCACTGTATCTACATACGTACGTAATGTGTACTGTACGGAAAAAATCTCCGGATTTACTTTGCTAAAACGCACTTCTACTTTGCTCTGTACTTCCCAAACTGATTCTAATGAAATTTAATAGTTCTAAATACTACTTAATAATACGCGTAATTTCGAATAGACCGCGTTTAACCTAAATAGCCTTTTACTTTTTTTTAATTACTTTTTGTAAATAGTCTTTTACTTTATGTTTTTAAATTTCGGGTTTTGCAACTGCTTTCACGCAGCAAATTTAAAATCGAGTACCTAAGTAGGGGATTATAAATATGAAGTACAAGTGAATTAATGCACTCAATTATATCTGGAACTATAATAAATTTAGGATGTAAGTAATCTACGGTTATTTGTAGTAAAGAGGTGACAAAAAAATTTCGTAATTTTGTGCTGAATTTTAACAATCAATACCCTACTTATATGATAAATATATGGTACGCGAAACTGGAAGGAGGAGTCAAAAGCAGATGGTCCGCTTTTATAAAAATGTTCGAGGGTTGTGAAATATGACACACTGTTATTTCTTCGCACACCCGGTCAAGAGTTATTGCATTCCATTATACGTTTTCTCTATCTAAAGGAAGCCATTTTCACTAAAAGGGAACTAAACGGGTTAAAATTTATTCCGTTTATCATTTTTACGCTTACAGAGGAAGTATCAAATTCTTAAATCATTTTAATGTCCCTCGTGTGCGAGCAAATCTACAATGCAGTGTGGGAAATTTCACGGAAATGTTTAAAGGCTAACGCCCTACCTTCCACCTATCGATGATAGCGTATATCTCAGGACATCGGATGCTGTTGTGGTGGAACCGAGTACGATCCCCGGCCCTCATCTCGGACTTTTCGTAGTAATGTCCGTGAAAAACAATTTTATATCAAATACAGTGAAGGAAAACAATGCACGGAAACTTGTATTGTATGCCTCCATTATGTTTCATAATATTCTCAAACGCTTATATCAACTAGCGGTCTCTCGCGACTTCGTGTATAAGTGAACCTTAAAAGATAGATATATGCTGTCACGGATTTTTTGAGAACTTTTAAAGGGAAACAATTGGGTGAGCTTGGTGGACTACGGCCTAAAACCTTTCTCATTGAGATTGAGAGAAAACCCCAGTCCTATAGTGGACCGGTAATGGGTTGATATGGTGAATAATAATGTTTGTTTGTTTGTTTATTACGTTCAGCTTAATCTATGCACCGATCTTAATAAAATTTGGTACGGATGTCACTCGCATCCCGTCGAAAATACCTAGGAAACATTTCCGAGCGATTAAGAAATATTATATTTCTATGCACAGCTTAGCAGCTCGATCGTTTCTAGCGATGTTCTACATATTGATAGCTCACATTCCGTTATAATGATTACTTATTTTTATTATAATGTATATATAACGCATAACTTACGAAATGGTTTTCACAAGATTAAAAAAAACGATTAAACTTAGACGAAGTCGAAACTGCAGCTCCTTGACGAAAACCTCATGGAAGGTGAGATGGACAAAAACCTATACCTATATTTCATAAAAAACCATAATAAATGCATTTATTACGGTTTTTACAAACCTGCGGAAACAGTTAATATTCCCGGGATAAAATAAACTTTTGTTCTATTCTAAACTACTTTATTGCATTTATCTCTGCGAAATAATAAAAGTAGTCATTACTTTCATGCAGATCTGTCCAGCCGTTAGTAGTAGCAAACATCCATCTAAACTTCCGCATTTATAATCGTACCGCATGTATAAGAAAAATGGTGAGAATTGATTGGATCTAAACCCTAAATTGTAATATCTGATCGCAACACAACGGCCAATCAAATTTATTAGTAGGTATCTATTGATCAGTGTTCCTTCGCGCAACATCTATTACAAATCTGGTATTAAATTTCTCGTAGCAGGTGGTCCACGTGATTTATTGGCCTCTCGGGATAATATATATCTGTATGTGAAGTATTCAGTTGTATCGTGTCGCCTCGCCCCATTCCAGGAAGTTGCGCCTCAAGATAATATATTTTTACACGGAGTGTTATGAACGTTTGATTCTTCGTGTTGGGAATATAGTATCAAGGATTAAAAGTCAAAGCGTTAATAAAAATATTTCACCTCACCTCTGCGCCAAACGACCTTTCTGGCGTAGAGGTGAGATGTTTTAATTGAGTGGTTCCCGGGTTTGATCCTTTGCAGGGAAAATTTGTGAATTCAAAATTTCTGAATTTTCTGTTCTCTGGTCTGGTGGCTTTGCCCATGGCCACCCCACTAAAAAACAAATTCCGCTAAACGATTTTGCGTTCCGGTACGATGTCGCTTAGAAACCGATTATGGTTATAATTTATTTACCAACCGAAATTCACAAGTTGCCTTAATACTATTATTGTGTAATCATAAATACGCACAAATTTTACCGTACACCACCGTGCCGTCGACAATATGTAACCTCTAAGTAAATTAATGGGTTAAATATAACGGTTATATCGCTAAAAAGGTTAGCCCCTTACCATCTTAGAATGCATCTTCACTTAGCAGCAGGTTAGATTGCAGGGCTAACTTGTAGTGGAATAAAGAATGGATACGCTTTATTATACGAGTACATTGGGTACATCATTGCCAACGCTCTTGATATTTTCGGAGTAAACCCCTCCGCACGCAATCGTCTGAAATATTCATGTGTTTATTTATAAAGCTACTGTACAAATATAACAAAACAAATAAAAGGCTTATGCCATTTTTAACTAAGCCTATGTATCGCCCAATCGAATTCCTAATCATTTAAGCGATGTCTATAGAAAGAAATGTTTCATCAACTCTTGGGTGATAAATAAGGTAATATAAGGACTGCTGATGTTTATCATAGAATCTCCTTATATTTAGACATGACCTTGTTCGTCGTTAGTGAAGACGGGCATTAATGAGTCATCTATGCACAGTTAAGTTTATTACAGTTAATTTTTTTATTATGACAATAATTAAAAATCTCAAGCGAAAATAGAGATAACGGTGACTTCTGTTGTACACAGATCTCCCTGGTGACGACCTCTCTGGCGCAACGGTGATCGCCATGAATTTAAGTAGTTGGTCCCAGATTAGATTGCTGGGAGGGGCAATTTGGGAATTTATAATTTCTGATTCTTCTCTGGTCTGGTCGGGGCTTAGGCCGTGGCTAGTTACCACCCTAACAACAAAGACGTACCTCTAAGCGATTTAGTGTTCCGGTGTGATGCCATCTAGAAACCAATTAGGGGTATGACTACCACACTTAGGTACTCCCTAACAGGTTAACCCGCTAACATCTCAGCATCATCACTTTCAACCAGGTGAGATTGCAGCTAAGGGCTAACTTGTACTTGTAGTGGAATAATAAAAAAAAGTAAGATCTCTAAAGTAAACTATAATGAAATAGTGAACTAAATAGAGTAAGCAACAGTAGTACATAATATTGAGATGGCCAGCATTAATTGTGCACCTGTTAATTTAGTTTAGCTGAGAGATTATTATACAACAATGTATAGTAAGTAATAATCGACGGACCGACGAACGATGGTGGTAAATGGAAAACCATTGTTCTCAACAAACATAAATTCGCATTGTATGCCAGGAACATATCCTGTCCTGTGTCATCAACTGGAGGCGTAAGTGGTAAGCCTCATATGCCTGTGATTATACCGCAACTCTTCAGAATCGGAACCATTTTGCATTTTTCGATGAAAAATGATTGATTAAGATGCCCCTGGATATCTTAAACTGTCAATTATACCTACTCGTATGCCCCCCGGTATTACTGAACTGGTAGCAGGTGGCTCGCGTGATTAATTGGCCCCTAGAGATAAGGAAATTTGTGTAAATGTAGAAGGCGTAACGTGATGTGAAGTTAAGGATGGTTGGACTGTAATTCAGTCGGGAACACAAATTTTCGCTTTATTTCTTTTGACAAATTAGTACTCAAGGCTTGGTTGAAACATATTAAGTCATAGAGTCGATAACAAATATTTTGTTTATTTTCATTCATTTCTTGCAAACAGTGAATTATGAAGTAAGTCGTGTTAAAATTTAGTGGTAACTGATAATTTGGCAAAATAGTAAAAACATTTTTTTCGTTTAAGTTTCGTTTTAGTCATTGATTAATAAAATTATCTTATTATATTTTTTTAAATTTCATCGTAGTACAAGTACTACTTCTTTTTTTAATTTTATTGTTTAAATTATATTTTTACAAACATTATAATATGGCCGATTGGCGCAGTGGCGTTTGATTCCCACAACTGGAAACATTTTGTGTAATGAACATGAAGGTTTTTCAGTGTCATCTTAGTACCCATAACACAAGCTACGCTTACTTTACGCTTACTTTGGGGCTAAAAGGCGATATTTGTATTATCGCATTTATTTATTATTTATTTTGTTATATTATATCAGCCAACCTCTTAGAAACTTTAAGTTTATGGTGAGGATGGCGAGTTCGCAATAATCAAATTTGACTAATAAATAGACATTCTTTATTTTCCTCGAAGTTGACATTTACCTAATTTGACTATTGAAACTTAAACTAAATGAATGAATATTAAATATAAATAAATTGCCTAATTAAATAATTTTATATCCGCAAAAAAACTGCACGCCTTTGTGGCACAACATATTTGGACCCATTTACCACTTACTATGTAACCCATGTGAAATGCAAATAAATAAATTATTATTATTATACATATTTATATATCTCCTAAAAATTGTGGATGCTATATTTTGAAACAACAATATTTGTATTTTTTTTTTTAAACAACGGTTTATTAAACAAATTTATCAGAATCTTGGTTCCCGAGCATTGGCAACGTTGCAATGAAATCAGGTGTTTTAGGCTAAAATTTGTAGAATCTATTATAGAATTCAATGTAAATTGAGTTAAATTTTAATTATTCATATGTAATAAAATGTACATCAGCCTCTAAAATTAGCAAAATACTCGTTATTAATAATTAGGAAACAAATTAGTTAGCTCATTCACGTAATCATGACACGTACTGATTTCATTGCACACTAATTGCAAATCTTATACACCAGATTTTATTTAAACTAATCTATACGCCATAAGTTTATTGTTAATTCGAAAACCACTTTGTATATCTTTAACGTTTTAGGCCACGTCTGTAACGTTTTTGGACGAAGAGTATTTTTATGTAAGGAAAACTAACTTCTCGTAAGATTAAAAAATACGTGTGTGTACTCATGTACACGCGTTAGAAGTTATACTTCTTTGGCATAACAAGATAAAAATCTTTTCAAAAATTTTATCTTCCGCCTTATTCTACGTTTGTAGAAAAAACGACACTAACAAAAGAAAAAACGTATTGTTTGAATTATTGAAAGTCAACTGTCAAACCTTTTTTAGAAAAACTAAAATGTTGACTATAGCTAACTTCATGGTGTCGGATTTTTTTGCGACGGTGTGCGCGCGCATCGTAAAAAATACTCATACCATTTTTCCCTAACGCGCCAAAAGAAGTATAACTTCAAAAAACGAAACATCTGTGTGCCCCCTATGTGCCTTTAAACCATTCGTTAAATTAAGCTGAAAATTGAGATAAAAATAACTTGTATCCTCGAGACGACCCCTGGATACTTTTCATACCGGAATTCTCGAAAGAACAATAAGTATTTTCAAAGGTTCCAAACCTCACATGGGAAAAGTTGAACTCTTATCGGATTACTTACTTGTCATTCTGCCTGTACCTTTGTGAAATCGTCAAGACCTTTTTTCTGAGTAATGGCTAAAGTGAAACATGAACTTGAAGTGAGAAACTTCACAATCTTGTTCCTCCGTCCCCATTCTACAACATAGCAGTGAGACGATGGGATCAGTGGCATCTTTATGTGGTTGTTATTCAACCAAAACGCAAGAAACATTTTTTTTTCACGTGTCTGACACATACAGCTAAGGTGTGGAACACCCTCCTGGCAACTGTTTTTTAATACGTGTAAAGAACTCTTTTCTCGAGTTCATTTATTTGAAAGATAGCGAACCTTTTCTGAAAGTCACCAATGTTTTTTTACAGTGATATGTGACATTTAAATAATATGTTTAAGAGTTTATATTATGAAGATATTATTTGATTTTAAAGACCTGAAGTAAGGGCTTTAAATGTTGTTTCTTGTGTTTTCAGAGAAACGCAATTTCGTCTTTATTTCAACTATCCATTGAAGGGAGTATTATAAACATTATTATAAAACAACATTTAAAGCCCTTACTTCAGGTCTTTAAAATCAAATAATTTCTTCTTAAAATACTCAACGTACGTACTATATTTGAAGGTACTCTGGTGAGTACCTTCAAGGCAAGAGTGAACAGGCATTTTCTAGGCAAGGGCGCTCGAAAGTAGGCCTGAAAAAAATTAAAAAATGTATCTTAACGCTGTGCAACGCGATAAAGTTTAAGTATTGACGAATAAAACTGACAGCAAACCCTCCCATAATACTTGGTTCTTACCTACCTTGACCTTGACTCTATAGGTATGTGCGGCATTATCATATGATAATGCATAAATTCACCGCGATTTAGCAAACCCGATGCACTGCTAAGTTGCAATCACATTATCGTCCCATAAAACTACACACGTTTATTAAATAAAAAAGTACAACATATTTTATAATTACAAGAGTACCTAAACGTGATACAAAAATTATTTGCTTAAAAATTACAATCCTTGTGATATTTAATTAAAAAAACTATCTTCTAATGTGGCAGATAACATTTCTGAAACTATCCACACAAGTAATATTAACAAAAGAATTGCTAAAACACCAAAAAAGCTAACGCTGTTATTATGGGAACAAAAAGTCCGCAAAATCCCAGCTTTAGCGTGCGTTTTCCACGTGGCTTTGTGCCTGATACGAGGAACGCTAAACAAAAAAAGCGAGGAAAGATTAGTTCTGTGACGTTACTAATGTGGCGTAATGTTTTTGCTTGCATTTCCTTGTGTTCCTCACAGGTAGAGAGAGCGCAGGTGGCGGCCGTGATTAATAGGCGTGGTTGCCTGCCACCCTATTTATAGCTTGTCGGAAACCCCCTGCCCGAGGCGCCAGACCGAACCGCAAGGGGTTACCGCCGATTTTCCTATTACACCTTAAATATCCAACTGCACTGGCTGACTTTGGCGTGAAACATAATAAATACGTGTATCGGTTTACAAAATAAACGTTCTTAAATTTTTCTGTTTTTTTTTTATTTTTCTACAAGTTGAGCTTTTGACTACAATCTCATCAGTGATGAGGTTCAGTCAAAGGCAGTTATAAATTAAAGACAAACCCGCAATCGGTTGTGCCGGAATGCCTAATCGCTTGCCACCATCTTTGTCAGTAACGACAAATTCCTGCCTGGAATCGAAGCCGCGATCTCCGCTTGTAAGACTAACGCGCTTACTACTGCGCCACGGAGGTCGTTTCAGTTTCTCCAAAACGGAGTTTTCTGCAGCTATAATTTTTTTGATAGGAATTTACAATACATATTGCTAGGATGGTAGCATGCTCACCTTTTACGGGCACGGCAGTAATATTCAACCCATTCAACTAATCGGTGTCTGCGCGACAGTGTCCGGAATAATAAAGCACAAGAGATTTGTAGCTCGTGTTATGTCATATAGCTAGAGCATTCGACAACTCATTCGTTCGGATGAGTCTATGTCTTCTTGGTGTGATGTTACGGCCGGGGTACCTCAGGGTGGCGTGTTATCTCCCTTACTCTTTGCTATATTCATCAATTCCATTACTCAAAATATATCTTCTCTCTACCACATGTATGCAGATGAAATCCAAATTTATCGCCACTCAAGCATTGAAAATCATCGTTCTGCTGTCTCTGCAATATATTTGGATCTCGGGATTATTTATCAGTGGAGCAAGCAATATGGTCTAAAAGTTAATCCTGTGAAATCAAAATCAATCCTCATTGGCAGCCCTGGAATGATTTCGAAAGTTGATGGGCGTAACCTAAGTCCTATTCTTTATAACGGTGTAGGTATACCTTTTTGTGCTACCGTTAACCTTGGTTAACATTTAGATCAGGATTTGTCTTGGTCCACACATGTTAAAGAAATAAGTAGGCGTATGTTTGTATCCATGAGCTCACTGCGACGCCTAAGATCTATTCTCCCAACCCCAACAAAAGTTATGTTGGCATATTGCCTTCTTCTATCTATTCTTGACTAGCTGAACAAACTTGAGCGTCCAAAATCTTGCTATTGGGTTCATATTGACGGCCGATTGGTGCAGTTTGCAGCCACCCGGCTTTCTGAGCCCAAGGCCGTGGGTTCGATTCCCACAAATGGAAAATGTTTGTGTGATGAGCATGAATGTTTTTCAGTGTCTGGGTGTTAATATGTATATTCTAAGTATTTATTTATAAAAATATTCGTCAGTCATTTTAGTACCCATAACACAAGCTACGCTTACTTTGGGGCTAGATGGCGATGTGTGTATTGTCGTAGTTTATTTATTATTATTATTATTATATGCTACGCAAGTATGACCATGAATCTGAATTTTGACAAAAGCTCAAGTGGTTCAAGTGGCTATTCGCCATCGACGGAATATGCATGTACTTTTACTTCTGTACTGTGTGCTATTTAATCCTCAAACACCTTCATACTTGAAGGAAAAGTTAGATTTTGTAGGATGGCCTGCTGAATTAAGATTGCAAGCTATTGAATTGTGGAATGCGCTACCACTAAAGACTACCTAGATTACTAGACTAGATTATTAGACTAGTAACATTGTAACATTTAAAAACGCGGTGAAAGTATATTATCTTTCTCAATAATAACAGTACATTGTTTATATTGATTTGTTATCTAAATGTTCTTAAGTATTTATGTATGATTGAGTATGTATTACTTTTTTATTTTATATTTATTTATTATATTTTTCTTATTTGTGCAATTTTGTTTGTAGATTTAGCTATTTGAATGTAGATTTAAAATAATTTTATACCACCTGTCCGCTCTCGCTCATCTTGTCCTAATTCAAATGTTGCCTGGCAGAGATCGCTACTAAGCGATAAGGCCGCCTTTTGTATTCTACTCCTGTCTTTGTATTTCTATTGTTCTTTTATTTTCCTAACTTCATAGTGGTGTACAAAATATAAATTTAAAAAAAAATGAAAGAAATATAAAATAATAAATTTCCTATTTGCCGCTGCTGGGATCAAACCAGGACCACCCACTTATCTGATCCCAGCGCTCATAATTTTATCTAAAAACTTACTTTATGATACAACTTTTATTAAAAATAATATAAGCATCACATACTTCGATACAAATAGTTTCTACTACGTAGTACAAGACAATTAACTTGCCAAGAGCAAATCTTCATTAATTGTACCTTAAAAAGCGTCTGCAGTACCGAGCTGCGGTCTCATTAACTTCATTTAAAACAATCTGTGCTCCAAAAATGTTAATAAGCTTTCGTAAATTACAAAGTGACTTTATTTTAATGTAAATGTACGATTATTATGAGATGAAATTGTTATAATGAACATGTTTTGTAGACTAAGTACATAATTTAAATAACTACGGTTTTGCTAAAGCTGTTTTGCACGTATTATAAATGTTATACAATGTTTTTACGATCTTTATTTATTCTGACAATATATCTAATAGCTTTTTAGCAATGCGTTGTATGTTGTTAGTTTCGACACTTCTGATAAGCGATTCAACGTTCCATTCGATACGATGATGAAACTGAAAAGGGGTAAAGGTTTGATAAACTGTCAACCCAGATTTCATCTGAGTTACATGGCTAGACATTGTCATCATCATAATCATCTCATTACCGGTCCACACGGTAATCAGTGGCGTGCGTAGAGGGTATGCACAGGGTATGCAGATGATATAAGATGAAGAAAATCTCCAGTACGAATTATAAAAAACTTAAGGATAGGCATTGTAAGAGTTTTAAAAAGCCTGACCAGAAGTATTTTTAACTCGAACTAGAGATTTTCTTCATTTTATATCATCTGCATACCCTGTGCATACCCTCTATGCACGCCACTGACGGTAATTATGATGGGTCATGGGTCTCCTTCCAAAATGAGAAGGGTTCCGGCTGCTGTCCACAACGCTGGCCAAGTGCGGATTGGTGAACTTCTCGTGCCTTTGAAAGTATTATAGAGGGAACACAGACGTGCAGGTTTTCTCAAAATGTTTTCCTTCATCGTTAAGTGAAAGTGAAATTTAATTGCTTACAACCTCACATAACTCCAAAATGTTAGAGATGCATGCCGGTGTTAGAACCCGGTCCCTCCGAATAGTGAAGCCGGAGATATATCAACCGCTATTTATAATCCTTTCTGAACAGAACATTCCTTTCACAAAAATTATGGTAAGATTGTTTACGTATAATAAGAAGTTACTTAAAATTTAGTATAGGTAATATTTTTCTCTATAAGCTACAATAGCTTCATTATTGACAAAAATATTATCAGTCCAATGTAAAAATTCTAATCTTAGCGTTTCAAGTAAAAATTTAGATGGACGGTATTTTTTGTGGTCATTAAGTAATATTTTTGCCTGTAGAACAAAGCGCAAAGTTGTAAAAAAATACGCGCTACATTGGAATGAATTTCAAAAAACGCTGAGACTAAATTCAAAAGATTTTAGGGGCATTAAAAAATATAATAAATCGCCGGAATCGCAAAGTTCATTCGCGATTAGTCCGACACTTTGGGCATTAATATCAAAAAGAACTGTGAGTCCCTAGGATTAAATAAATGAAGTGACTAATAATTAATTGGACTTTCACCCTATTTTCCGTTCGGTGACAATTAATTTCCGTTGCCGACGAGAAAAAGAAAACCCTCATCACTACCGGCTCGCGTTCTCTAGTTGGGAGTGGCGATAAGAGATTGCTCACACTGAGTAAACTCAATACGGCGAGAAAATTTATTTATCTAAGAGTTTTTATACCTAGAACCTATTGCAGTGGCGTGCGTAGAGGGTATGCACAGGGTATGCAGATGATATAAAATGAAGAAAATCTCAAGTACGAGTTATAAAAAACTCAAGGACCAGAATTGCAAGAGTTATATAAAACCTAGAAATAAGTATTTTTAACTAGTACTGGAGATTTTCTTCATTTTATATTATCTGCATACCCTGCTCATACCCTCTATGCACGCCACTGACCTATTGGTATTTCCCATAATTTATATGTAATAGCCCACCAATCCGCACTGGGCCAGCGTGGTGGGCTACGGCCTTAATCCCTTATCATTGTGAGAGGACCCGTATCCTGTAGTGGGCCGGTAATGGGTTGATTTAATGATGATGATGATGATATGTAATTAGCTAGCTATCTTCCGCGACTTTATCCACATTTATTAATACTACCCCAGGATTAAATTGGCTTGCAAAATTTTATCGAAAGATCCGTTAAGTGTTTATTTCTTACGAATAAGCACTTTACAGGCAATTTGTTACTGTTTGTTACCTGTAGATACCTTAATAAAACGAAGGTATAGCACGCTTTCAGAAGATATATATTTTTTTGCCTTTTGTTTTTCTGCGACCTGACATAACTATTAGCATATGTGTTTAGTAAGTTTTAGGAAGTTTGCTTTCTGGATATTGACATATAAAATAAACTTGATTTATAATTCTATTGGAAGAAACTATTGGTGCCCGCTTGATTTTAAAAAAAACCGACATATCAGGACGAAATCGTGGGTTACTGGTAATAAGTAAATGAGCCAGCCCTTGGATATGATAAACCAAGATGCATTCACTCTATACATGAAAGAATCCATATTATACTCGTAGGAAACCATCCACTGAAAAATTTCAAAATGCGCAACCGATTAGACCAATTTCTTGCGTATTCACTGCGTAATATATTTCACTTGTTATTTCAAGTCAATCTGGTCAAGCTTATGATCTGAAAGGTCTTTAAAAACTAAGCTGCCAAGTTTTCTAACAAAATATTTTTTGACTTTATCAAACTCTACCTAACTTGTTCTTAAAACTTGTAGTATGAATTTAATTACTCTGATGAAAAAAGGTTCTTTTGATGTACCTGCCTATCTGAAATATAATAATGAATTAGCAACAAATAAGAACTGACAACTGTGATTTTGACCTTATTTAAATACCGAAACTGAGTTCTTTATCTATACGAACCTGAGTAAGTTATTATGGTAAGATTGTTTACTTATAATAAGAAGTTACTTAAAATTTAGTATAGGTAATATATTTCTCTATAAGGTACAATAGCTTTATTATTGACAAGTATTAAAAAGTCCATAAGTATGAATTTTATTTCGAACCTTTTATGTTATTCATTTAAGTACTCCACGCAAACATTTGTCGTTTTAAAAGCAAATGTTTGTTAGTTTTTAGATCCCTGGCGCAGAGGTGAGAGCTGTGGTTTTATAAGTGGGAGTTCCAGGTTTTTCCCTGCTTTTGTCCGCGACAAAAGTACCTACTTGAATCTTGAGACGACATTCAACTAAGACAAAATCGATAAATAAGAAGAAACTTTTGGGCGCACCTTCCCTCACGTTAACGAAGAATTTGTTAATTAGTCATTTATTTAAAGTCATTATTCTATTGGAAGGAACTGAACTCCTGATCCTAAAAATCAGTCACTTCAGAAAAGGTATCCAGCTTCCTTTTCCTGATCCTAAAAATCATGCTGACCGGTTGAATTAAGGCGTGAAAGCTTAACAAACAAGCTGACATACGCATTTTTATTATTAATAAGGATAAGCATAAAAAGTAAATTTGTTATTATAATGGTTTCAACCTGCGGACGTCTACCTGATAATCTAGGCCTTTGCAGAAAGGGCTCCCTCACCCGGCCGTTAGCCTTTCTTATCAACCACCTCTCGTCACTCTGTTTCTCGCACTATGACACAATACTTACTCTATGTCGTCGTTTCATCCTACTGGAGGGCATGCCACACTCAGTGGCGTGCATTGAGGGTATGCACAGGGTAAGCACTAAACGAGCAGATGATATAAAATTAAAAAAATCTCCGATACTAGTAATTACAACTTAAGGAGCGGAATTGTAAAAATTATAAAATGCCTTCCCTTAAGCTTTTAATAACTCGTACTGGAAATTTTCTTGATTTTATATTATCTGCATACCCTGTGCATACCCTCTATGCACGCCACTGGCCACACTATGCTTGCTTGTTCACGGACTCCACTGGGAAACTTTCCTGGTCGAACGGTCATCACACCAAGATAGACGAAGCGTAGTCTGCAAATTGGATATTCAATAAATAAATAAAGAATATGTTACATGAAATTAAACCTGGTAATTCTTCGTTAAACATATAAAAATGTAAGGGAAATTCCTAAATCCTTTTTGCTCATATTTTTGCAAACACTCCCAAAATGGAAACGATTTGTCATCGACGGTGTTGGTTACGGACGGCTCGGCTCGGTTTCTATCCGAGTAAAAACATAAGTCCAAATAACAACTTCGTAGTGTGAGCCATTTGGGCTTAAACAAAGCGTCAACGGCAGAGTTGTTCTAGCAATAACCGAGATCATTTTTCATGCGGTTCATTCGTTGGCCGAGAAAAGCGATATAATAAATCATTGTTGCCAACGTCACGACCTTATTTAGTCCGGTTAATTTTAACAACAAAAGTTATATACGTATAGCAAAAATGTTTGACATTGAATCGTAAAACCATAAACACTTAAGTTAAATATATTGATAAATAAAGTACTTTCAAAATTTATTACGCTTCATCCTTTTTAAGCGGTATGATAAAATAACCGTCAAAATCGATTTTCAAATATTTTTGGAAGCATTAACTTTTGGTAGACACTATCATTTTATAATTTGATAACTAATTATAAAATGATAATGTCTATAATTATGACAATACGACATCGCCACTAAGCCCCAAAGTAAGCTTAATTTGTGTTATAGGAACTAAGATAACAAATGAATATTAATAAATAAATAAATATACAACGACAATATTATACACATCGCCATCTAGTCCCAAAGTAAGCGTAGCTTGTGTTATGGGTACTAAGATGACTGATGAATATTTTTATAAATAATATACCTACATACTTATAATACTCAGATAAACACCCAGACACTGAAAAACATTAATGTACATCACACAAACATTTACCAGCTGTGGGAATAGAAGACGCAGCCTTAACCTCAGAAAATAGGATCCAGGGTCCACTGCTTCAATACGCAAAAGATTCTTAATGTCTCTTAGTTTCAGAAAGCGTTAAAACAAAAAAAAATTATTCACCTTCATTCTTAGGTACTTTATTATTATTACAGACATACACCAACAATATTCCTAATCCGCTCCCAAGGGATTTCACCTTTAAATCCGTGAAACAGCACGTTAAGATATAGCAACGCGATCTTAACATTAAATTTATATTTAAACCAGGTTCGATCTCTGTGCCAATCAAAAACATAAAAAGCAAATTCCGACATAAAAAGCTTATTTAACTCTGTATTTATTCATATTTTAGTCTATATATGCAGATATTTACATTTGTTTGTGTTATTATCATACTTCTAGGTTTATTAAGTAGTGTTACAGTTTTTTTTTAAGTGGTCAATAACTAAACTTTTGATAACTGTAACTTCATATGTGGGAGACAGTTTGAATTTGAATAAGTAAATAATTCTTGTAAATTTAATGAATTTCCAGCGCTATATCAATGGTATAGCGTCTTTAATAGAAGGCTGGGTAAGTCAAATAATATAATTTAAAAGTGAGTTCGAAGAATTTTTTTTAACGCTTATTTGCGCGGTGGGATAATTTCATTCGAATAACATATATCATTGTTCAAAAACCAAGGGGAAAATAATGCCTGCCTATGTAAAATTTTATCCTTTACATATTTTGAATTGTGAAAATATTTATACCTAATCATGAATATTGTATCCCCTATGGAACTAATACCTGTTGTTTCTGTTAATTAATAACATTTCACCTGAAAATTATGAATCGAAAATTTATTGTTTGTGTAAATTTTCACTATGCTGTACACGTAGAAGATTGAAGCATAACATACAAAATGTTGCCTACTATCGGCTGATTGGGTGGTGTTAGCTGGGTTTAGATAGATGGGTGGTGACGTTTGTTGTTCTGTACATTTATGACGTCATTTTTGACGCAGTGGTGATCTTTGTGTTGGCGGGGGAAATTTGGGAATTTATAATTTTAGAATTTACACTGATTTTGTCTTCGCTTTCGCAGGCTTCTCTTGTTGCTAGTTACTACCTTGTAGACATATCCGTGCTACCCAACGATTCAAAATTCCAGTACAATGCCGCGTAGAAACCAATTAGGGGGTATGAGAGTTAATATAACTGACTTATCCTTAAAGCCTTAACAAATTAGCCCGCTAATATATTAACTATACTTAAATTTTGTGAGATTTCAGTCAAAGGCAAACATGTAATGGAATAAAAAAAATCATACATCAATTAAGATTAAAGAAGGTGAGAGAAAGAAGATGTTTGCTATCTTGACATATACAGTTGTTATGTACTGATTAGCTATGGCATTGATGCTCCATCGATATGATTTATACATTGTGCTTCTTCATCAACATATCACCGGTTCACTACAGGGCACGGATTTCCTCTCAGAGTAAGAAGGGTTTAACTCGTAGTCCACCACTACGCCCAAACGCCGATTGGACTTTACACGTCCTTGAGAGTACTGTTAAGAACTCCCAGGCATGCAGGTTTCCTCATGATGTTTCCTTTAACCGTTAAAGCACAGTAATACTTTAACCGTTAAAGCATAGTAAGCACAAAGATCTTGTTACAATTTATTATCGTTGTGCTTAAGCGTAAGAAAATCATACACTAACGCTCGAAGAGCGGCAATGAAAAACATTTTTAGTAGCACTTGAGTTGCATATTACTAAAAGGTACCATACATTTGCTATTCGTAAATATATAAACTAGTAGATATGCAAACAGCTCTTAAATAATATGTTTACAGTAACAGAAATTTAATAAATTTTTGATAAACTGAATCATTAGATTTTTACAGTCAAACTTGTGATGCGTACATTACATGTAAAATTTGACATAGAAGTGAGTTGATGGCGATAACTAAATTCGTCAACTTAAAACTAAAGCTACGAGGGCACAACAAACTTAGCCGGTTGTTTTTTTTTGTTATCACCATCTCACATTGTTATTTAAAACTGTTAAATAAACAACCTGGTTAGCGCAATAATTTACACCCAAGCATTTTTGTCGTTGACGTAGTCCTTAATACTATAATAGAACATTTCTATAAGCTTACGTTTAAAACACACTTTGAACTTTTTCAGAGACATCTCCAAGATATAAACTGGTAGTTTATTATAAAGATGGTAGTTTGTTGTATACAATTTCCTTTAAATGAATTACTTATTTTATGTCGTCTAGTATATTGCACTGCAAGTTTATTTTTGCTTCTAATGTCAAATTATTGCACATATTTCACACTTTTTCTTAAATTTAGATATATTTTTGTGAACATACATTAAATTTTCAAATAAATATTGGCTGAATAAACTGTCATTATCTTAACATCTTCAAATTTATCTCTCAATGACTATATATAAGAATATTATATTCGTAGAATAGTACCCACGGATTTTGAATAAAAACCAATCAAAACTTGAATTGAATCATAAAGTCTCCAAACTTTTTGAAAAACGACGTTTGATCTCATATTCACCTTTCTTATCTGAGAATTAATTATTACTTTTATAGTCTGTTGGCGAGTAGGTAATACGTGGCGTGAAGCGAAAAATTAGTTAATTAATTTGCATGATGAGCTATTCAAAGTTGTTCTAATCCTCCGGGCTCCTCTTTAGAAAGTGAGTTTTAATTCAAATCTGCATTCGAACAGAGTCTCGTTTAGCTGCACATTCAAATGCCGAGTAGATCTTTCCCTTGATACTTATTATATAAAGCCAATTATCGATTCCTTGCTTTTCTATGTTATTGGATTTACAATCTTTGGGACCTTCAAGAGTCTTTCGTAATCTTAGTACAAAAAATAATCGACAGTTATTTTGAGCATAGTTTTTCTTTTTACTGTTCCATAATCAAAAGAGAAATCCTCATAGTTTGTCTTGTAAATCTATTCATATGCAGCTATGGTAAACTAAACAATTTTGAAAAATGTATTAATTATACGCTTATTATTTCGAAGTTAAAAGAATATATAAATAATCACTTTTATTTCTCAATTATATATATTATAAAAAATTATATTGCCCTTATCAAAATCCTAGTTTCTATTTTATGGCTGAAGTTAGAAATTAGGTCCTAAGCCGATGGAATTTTACAGTATTCATAAAAATGAAGAACTGAGTTTTGGGACCATTATTTTTAGTTAATAAATAATTACTGTACAAAGTTGACATAAAAAATACGCAACTCAAAGTCAAATTGGAACAAACTATTTTTGCAAAAACAATATCACCAAAATAATATCACAAAAATAACAATTAACACTATACACAAATATACAAGTTCAAATTCTAAGTAGATAAATTATTTGATATTATTATAATTTCTTTAAATGGATTATTATTAGATATAATTAGATACCTCGTTTTCCAAATAGACATATATGTAACCAGTTCTCGGTTCTGGATTAAAAATCTAAATAAAGTTGGATATCTCCTCCGTACCAGCTGGTGTGTCATAAATAAAAAAATCTAGGTAATAACAGAAATACTAACAAGACCGGAATTCATTTAATTCTAAAAAGTTTTACTCAACCAAAGTTCCGGGCTTCTCAAAGTAAAATGTTTTAATTAAGTCTAAAGCCTTGCGATAAATAACTAGCCGGGGTGGATGGGATTGTACTAATTGTTAGTATATTTAATCCCGTGAAATACAACAGACCTTAATTTTCATAAGCTTCAAAGTGTTTTACCTCGAAGTATGTGTATTGAGGTTACTAAATCTAATACTTACAAATGAATAATTTATCAAATATTCTTTATTCATGAAAATATCATAATCTTAGCAGCTTTTTCACCATACAAAATGTATGAACACTATGTTTATAAAAAAGTAAGGTGATAAATTTGTATTACGAAAGGATTTCAAATACGCCCTGGTCTTAAATAAGCAATTAGCAAATTTGGTCGGGTATCATATAAGAATATTATCATTATAGATATATCTAAAGAGGTGCATGAATAACAGCTGCATCCAATGTTATTATAAAAGTGCATAATATATACTTTGAACAATTAAATATACATCGCTTTTGTTTGATTTGTTTTATAAAAATGGCAAATTGAAGGACTTGCTATAAATTGATGCTATCGCAATCGGTTTTTCTTTTATAACGGAGAATATTTATTAAATTTCACAGTTCGATTTCGACGAATAAATATAACATTCACTGTTCAGTTTAAATATTGGTTTTCATGGTAACATAATAATATTATGTAGTTTAAAGATAAAAGCAATACGAATAAAAGAAATAAAAATTTAAAAGGAAACAACACCTACAAATAAAGTAAGCTTAATCATGCGTAGCTGAACACATAAAGGCTTGGAGCATGCAGCCTTATAACTCTTTTCCACTCAACATTGTAACCTTCACAAACGGGTTGGCATCGTGAGTAGCTTTTACAAGTAACCGAATACATGAAATAATGAGAATCCTATTCGTGACGCTTATCTATCAGACTTTACGACTTCATCGTACGTTCTTACTTAAAAATATAATTAATAAACCTGTCCACAAACAATACAACACGATAATATTAACTATTACCGACAGACTAACTTACTCTATGAGGCACGGGGCAAGTGGGTACACAAACTTCCTAATTTTAGCACTTCTTAGCAGAAAATCTGTTAAAAAACTACGGTCCGACTCGAGAATCGAACTCAGGACCACGAGATCAGCAATGAAATATCGAACGAAGTAGTAACAATGGATTTAATCTTCTAAGGACTTTTCTATGTTCTTCTTCTTCTTTTCTCTGGGCAGATTCCGCACGTAAGCACGTCGCTTGTGCATCGAGGGCGGTCTGCAAAGAGGGCTGTCGGTGACACCTATACCCACATAGTCCCACCACCTTCCTAATTTTACTTCTATCCAGGCGGAGTAGTTTGTAAGTTAGATGTTGGTTTAGGTTAAATAATAATAAATAAATAAATATACTACGAAAATACACACATCGCCATCTAGCCCCAAAGTAAGCGTAGCTTGTGTCGTGGGTACTAAAATGACTGATGAATATTTTTATGAATAATATACATAAATACTTTATAATATAAAGATAAACACCCAGACACTGAAAAACATTCACTCATTCATTCACACAAATATTTTCCAGTTGTGGGAATCACGGCGTTGGACTCAGAAAACAGGGTCGCTGTCCACTGCGCCAGTCAGCCGTCAAGGTTAGGGAAAGCTTCTTTGGTGTGTTTACAATGTGTTACGTTGGCCCAAAGTTGGGAATGCTCCCTTTGTGTTTGTTCATGTAACCATGTTTTGTACTCACTGAATGGAATAGGTCAACGGCTCTGGCCTACCTTCAGTGTTGTGCCTTGGCGAGCTAGTAAATTCGTTGCCTGGATTCCCGTCATGCTCTTCGACCTACCTTAGGATATTGTCGTTAGAGGCAGCGAGTGTTTCCAAGGCGTACTGCTATTAGCCAGGGAACGGAGAACCGTTTGGCTGTCAGAGTTTATGTTTATTTTATTGCCTGTCTATTGCGTTATCGCTATGGCTGCAGTGGTGATGCCGACGCACTCTGCTTGAAAGACAGAGTTGTTCTTACCAAGTGGGAAACTGATGCTCATGTTTAGACTTTTCTATGTTATTTCTACCTCTAACAAATTGCTTACATAAATCATCGCTATTTTTTTATTAGAGCCGCATAACTATTATTTTAGCGACAAAAAAACGCATCGAATTGTGAGATTCCGATTGATTGAAAGTCTAGTCATAATAATTAATATTTAATACCATAATTGACCCGGAATACGAACAGCTATTTGTCGTATCCATTTTTATTATTTCTAAGTTAATTCCTCGTTTCAAGAATGATCTGAATGATGAAATAATGTCTCTTTCTTTCTTGTTTACACAATAATTGGCAATAGAGAACATTATTCATTTATATATAGTACCAGAACACAATTTTATGCTTAATTAAAATTAATATTTGTGGTATGTACATCTCTTTTAAGAACAAATAACGTAACCTGTATTATAAACCATGACACGAGTTTGCTAAAAACCGCTAGGGTTTTGGGGCTTTCCGAAATCTCTTATATTATTTTATTTCGCCATTTCAGAGTCAGACTCGACCTCATTCGTCTTTGTTCTCGGTTTCCTATATTTTAGCACGCAAACTCCATTATCTAATTTAGCTTTGGCTCAATGCCACTTCGGCATTGTTATTTTTTTGAGTAGAGATATTTTATTTTATTATAATATCCCTATTCCCTACATATTATGCTTATATATGTAGGGAACATATTATAAATTCCAGCTTACATAGGGAAAAAGTTTAGTTTTAGTTTTAGCTTTTTCTAATACCTATAGTGTTCAACTTAAAGATCTTTAAGTAATTAAAACATCTCTTACTTCAACGGTAACGGAAAACATCGTGAGGAAACCGCAATGCCTGCATGCCTGAAAGTCCTCCATAGTGTGGAGTCCACCAATCCGCACTGGGCGAGCGTGGTGGACTACGGTCGTAACCCCTCTGATTGTGGAATGACACCCGTGCCCTGTAGTGGTCCGGAAATGGGTTAATATGACGCTAGTTTTCTAACAGTATTATCAATGTGAATATATGTACGTGTGTCTTATACATTATTCATTATGAAGAGGCAACCATTTTAGTAGAAGAAGCGAGGGCAAGATGGAAGCAGTGGGCAAAATCAAACTACCTACACAAGACAAAACACGTGATCTGTAGCTGAAGCCGCTGTGATATTTAACTAATCGTGGTGGATAAGACATACAACAGCTTGATGCTTCATATTAAAAATTTTCTCCAATTTAATTCCAATTGTCATACATAGAATAACCGTAAAAGTATAAAGGTTTGTCTTTTTTTAAACTTTGTTAGTATATACATTTACGGCTTCTACTTTTTTATATATTTACGGCTTCATTGCTGGATAAAATAATATGTCTGGATATATACTCTATGCGTTGGATGCGTGGCTTGAAACTACAGTAAAATAATAAAAGGTAAAAGTTAATGGCACAAGTGGTTGAAATCCCGCTTTCCGCACTGTACTAAAAAGGTACTTACCAATTTTTGAGCAACCGTATTAAAATAATATAATATTATCATTTTACTTTATTCTGACTGTATTACAATCACGTAATGGCAGTCTGTTATATTACCACCACAATTACCAAATACGTATAATTTCGTGCTTACACAGAGCCACGCAGTTAACCAGGCTGTTTAAATGTTTATGGGCTGTACGCTAAATTGGCCCCACGCATATTCGCGCCTAAATAGACTTTAACTGTCCGCGGGAAAATAAAATATGAACTGCTTTATCTTCAACCCACTTTGTTTGTTTAATTTAAAATAAATATATTTTAAAAACTACCACTTTAACATTGAACTCATAACGTTATATTGGAACGCAGGCATGTAATATTAAGATAACTTTATGAATAAATCTTGGCGCCAATCAGTTTTTCTTAGCAACAAAAGCTGTGGAATATTCCAATAATTTAAAAAGATCAATGTAAGTTCTGCGCTTCTCAAACTAAGATATTTTAATTAAGTCTAAAGCTTTGCGATAAATAACTAGGCGGGCGCTGGCGGACGTCACTAATTGCTAGTTTATTTAATCCGGTAAAATACTACGGACCCTGATTTCCATAAGCTTCAATTGTTAACCTCTGTGTACCTGCGATGCGACTTAGTTGCGACCATTTACCTCCGAGTTTCAACGACAAACGCGGAATGAATAAATTTATAGTATTTTACCTTCACATAAAGCTTTGAGCGATGTAGGTTAACTAAAGAACTAAACTATAAGAGATCGTTGTCTTCAAATATTTATAAAATTGTAGGAAGCATTATCTTACTGCCCGCAAAACCGTTTGTCGTAAAAATAGTTTAGTTTACCATTGTCGTGTGAAATTAATTTCTATCATTTTAAAATTAGGTAGGCAAACCATATTTCCCAGACATTATAATCTATCAAAACACAACAACTCTATAAACATATAAATAAATAAACTAAGAATTAAACAATCATTGATTTAATAGATTAGTTTTCTGATTAGGTACTAAAATTTGGTGTGAAATTTTTTTACAGTCAATGGCAAAGGCTTTATTTGGAATAATGCTCGTTAATTTTTTTCCGCGGACTATTTGATAGGGAAACTATTTAATCTAAATAGGGAATAAGTGTCAATAAATAAAAATTTCTAACAAAACAAAAGTGACTTTCTTAAACAACTGAAAAGCAAGAAATAAATATTTTCTCCAACATAAATTTTTAAGTCAGTGCCAAGTAAAATGTATTTTTTAGTGCGTATGTTTTTAATCATATCTTAGTTATAATAGCCAAATGTCAAAACTAAGGTTGTCAACACAGATTAACTAGGTTGCGGATTTCTCCCGGCAATTCGCCATCAGCTACTTAACTGCGACGAGCATAAATTGCTTACCTACAATCCCTACTAATATTATTAATGTGAATGTAAGTTTGTTTGTTACGCTTTCACGCAAAAACTACTGAACAGATCATCATGAAACTTTGTACACATATTCCTGAAGAAATTAGAAATAATATAGGATGCTTTTTATTCCGAAATTAGCTCAGTTCTTTTGGGAGAGGGGACGAAAGTCAAATGATAACCGATTTAAATAATTAATTTCTTACTTTTTTATATAAGAATTCACAACTTAAAAATTTCAGTAGAATTACACCTAAATTGGATGCCACATGTCTTTCGAAAAATAAAAACAAACGCAGACGAAGTCGCGGGCAACAGCTAGTATATAATAAAGGAGGCGCAACCTGTGTGATACCTATCACACAGGTTGACCTATCACCTGTATAAACGGTAGGACGCATCAAACAAAAAAGGATCATCAAAATCGGTTTATAATTGGCGGAGTAATCGCGTAACAATATATTTGTTAAAATATGTTGTACGAATAAAAAACATACTGTCGAATATGTAGAGCGGGCCGTTACCTTGGCCAACGAATTAGTTTGGCCATCCAAAGGGGCAATGCAGCCAGCATCTAAGGAACTGTGTCTCGCTGCTAGTGGTTTCCAAGAGGTTGTGGATTTTATTTAGTTTTACATAGTTTATTTTAGGTTATATTTATAAAACAAACATTTATAGAATAAATAAAATTTCATTTACTGTCGAATTGAGAACCTCGACCTTTTTTAAGTCAATAAAACAGTATTCTCTATTTTATTACAACTTCTCCGTGGATAAACCACCGCCATTTCTGCCGCATTGCTGATCTAAAAGTAAGTAGTAAGTAGTTGGTGTAAATACAGACACATGAGGTTTATATACACACCTACGCCTCAGATTGATGGACAGAGGGCGACAATTTGTAGGACGTGATCCTTGTATGAAGTACTAACTCCTTTATGAAGGAATTGGACTTACCAAAGATTTCTAGTTTGCTTCTTGGTGCTAGGTTTTCTAAAGTAGGTATACCTACTGCGAATCCAATTCCCAAATCCGTCCGAATACGTGCTTACTGCTTACACAGAGCTGACCGGTTCGCCGGACTGTTTAAATGTTTATAGACTGTGCGCTGAATTGCACAACCCAAGCTCAAATAACCACGAACGGCTATTTTATTCGAAAACAACACTTACAGGCCTTAAAACACCTCCGGGAAAATAATATTAATACTGTTATTGTTTTGTATTCAAAAATATTTTGCGTTCTTTTCTTGCGGCTTTCTTGCGGCTTACTACTATCGCCTATAGCAGTGACATTATAATACTTTTGACGTTATAGTTTCCTAATTTTATTTTATTCCTTTTGTAGAGACGATAAGGTATATTAAACTGTCACTTTAAAACTATATTGCGAAGCCCTCAGAGGCGTGCATACAGGGTATGCAAATTATATAAAATGTAGAAAATCTCCAGTACGATTTTTAAAAACTTATGGGTAGGTTTTTTATTATTCTTACAAAGCTTATCCTTAAGTTTTTTATAACTCTTACTGGAGTATTTTTCATTTTTTATCATCTGCCGTCTTAGCGCATACCCGGAATGCACGCCCGTCCTTGATAATGTTTGGTTTATATTGATTTATTTATTCAACGGTTAATAAGCGTTTGACTTCACTGTCACCAGGTTAAGTGAAGATAAAGTCTACCACCGGTAAAGTCTTTGTCGATAAGGTTATGTCTATGCCAGACCGGAGAAATATTAGAAATTAGAAGTTCCCAATATCTCAGATTGAACCTAGATCTTTCCTTTACTTGATAAGACCACATTGCTCACAGCTTCACCAGGGAGGTTGACAAAATTAGTATCAAATACAGTCTAATAAATTGCTATGGCTACCATAATCGCATGCACTATTAAGATTCATCCGAATTTTTGTTTATCAATATCTTATCTGAATTTAAAAATGTGTAGGTATTTCTTAAATAGGAGATTATCTTTAAATTTTAAATCAATTTCGTATGAAGGTTCTCTATTCAGTACGTTTTGTTTCCTGCATGAACAAAAATTCTGCCGCTTCTTGGGCGTTTAACTTTTGTTTGCTCTGTATTGGATTCTGTTGAATATACCCTTTAATTATAGGTTCGTATAGTTTTCCCAAGCAATGTTTTCCTTATAGTAATAATTGTAGGACCAAATCGAAGTCAGATGAATGTCATTGACAACCCATAAACAGAGCAATACTACACAGGGCATGCAAGGAACACGTCCCTACTGCTACAGAACTTTTAAAACCAAAACTTTTCTATTCAAATGGGCTAATCTAAGGTTGTGTCACTATACAGATGCTATGGTAGTAATTATTTTGCGTATTTTTGTTGGTTTTGTTATAAGATGCTTAGATAATTCAAATTTCATAATCAGATGTTCCTTATTTTAACTGTGTGTTGTGACGACTGATCACCATACGTCCTCCTTCCACGGGTGTCGTGCCAAGTGACTAAAAGAACATAACGAAGGACGAGCAGTAGCATACTCTGTGATATTACAACCATCTACTGCGATGACGAAACCCACGTGTCTCCCGGTTGAAGAGACTTTTAGTCAAGCTGTGGACTGTTAAAGGTTATTGATGAAAATGTTTTGCACTTCAACCAAAAGAGCTAAGTTACAAAAATATAAGATGTGCATACATTTAGGTATATTTCTAATCTTGGAATCAAATATCCATTAGGGGAATTAATATCTATCCGAGCGTAACCACATACGTCAAAGCATGACGACAGGGGGCAGTTTAGGTCAACCGAATTCATCCCAATAATGTTGCCTTTTAGAGTTTATTCTATTAATCTAATTTCTTGTTTTCTTTGTGTATAATATAATATAAATCTAATCTTTGCAGATAATATAATAATTTCAGTCTTTCTGATAGGCTCACAATTATGCCAACCATAGAGCCAGTTTTATTTCTGTATACAAATCTAATACGAGGTGTCCATATAAATACGCTACCTAGACTAGTCGGTAATATGAATTTATATAATCAAAACTTTATGAAACTTGAGTAATTTTTATATATTTTATTTTCTTCAATAATAAAAAGGGTTAATCTTGAGTTAATAATATCTGTATATAATGTAATACCCTACGGAATACTAATATGTAAAGGAATACTGTATGTAGAGAAAGTATCAAAGCCGTGAATAACTGAGCGAGTACCTATTTAAAAATAACTTATCGTATTGGCTGTATAAAAACCGTCTCTATGTTTATTGGTCATCACAAACAATTTCATTTCTTTATTTGTTAATGCATTATACTACCCAGATCAAAATAGAACAAGCGCTTGTCTGGTCTAATTTATTAACTTGATAGAGTTACGTACAACCAGCTCCGGGTTTTCTAAAGTAAGATATTTTAATTAAGTCCGAGACCTTTCGGTGTGACCTAATTGCTCGTACATTTTAAACCTTATTACTAATGCAGAAGACTCCTGAACCTTGACTTTAAATAAGTACTTATTATACAGTCATATAATTGGGATTTTTGCTATTGATATCGGTGTCTTGTTCTCTTAAAGGAATTGGTAGCAGTTAGCACTAAAAAATTAATGGAAATGGTGAGATGACAGTTTACCTGCATTGCAGTTCTGTAATATACGCTGGTGGGTTTTTTTTAAACAGTGCAATGGAATGTGAAGTCTCAATTAATACTACTTTGGTTTACACGGGTCTACTTGGGTTTAGTAAGATTTATACACATAAATTAAAGGTAGGTGAGGTTAGGTTAACTTTTATTCGAGAAGCGATTATAATAACTGTTATGCTAAATCTCATGCTATATATACGTTCCTGTAAATACAAGTAGTATTAAGTATTATTGTATGCGGTTACTAGTTTCCTTTTAGTACCTACTTGATTTTGGATTAAAACTTCCTTATTTTTTGAGGGTATCAAAATCTACATAGCTTAAAAATATGGTAAAAACAACTTTATTCCCTGTACCTTTTATTTTCAATGATTCAAACTAAAGGCCAAATTTCATCAGGATCAATTAATCTGCGAAGTGCTTACCGGGGTAAAAAGTAATTTATGCAATTCCAGAATGCAAACTTTATGTATTTATTTTTACACATGTGCCACATATCAGATTAGTTCAATGGTTAAACCAAAAGATACCTGAAGGTAAAGGTATGGTATAATTATAAGAATAGATATTATAATTATACCATACCTTTAAAGTTAGAAAGTTACCATATAAAGTTAGAACATAGTACAATATTAAAACAATAGGAATTTATAACAAATGAAATAAGCCTAATAATCCGTAACCAAACCCCAGGCACTCTCAAAGCTGCCGGGGGCGCGGCCTTTTAACTCTTTTCCACTCAACCTTGTTACCTTTACAAACGAGTTGGTGCCGTGAGTGGCATACACAATCAGCTCGCTAGATCAAGGAAAACTACGCCGGATTCCGATAGACTGATATTTCTTGTAAACTGACCGGCTAGTGGGGTTGCGTCTTCGTTTACGATGAGCTAAAATTAGGTTTGCCAGTAGTATTATCTATCAATTTTATTAACTAGCCAACAATCCACATTGGCAAAGCGTAGTTGTAATACGCTTTAAAATCCCTTAGTCTGATGAAACACAGTTGTGGAGTATTTATTATCAACAAACTCAAGATAATGTAGCTCAAGATGTATATTTGAAAGTGATAGTTGACTGGCAAAGTATATAAGAATTGGAAACCCATCGCTTATATATAGAGTAACACATAATAGAGTAACGCAGGGCATATAAATAAATAAATAAATATACTACGACAATACACAGATCGCCATCTAGTCCCAATTTAAGCGTAGCTTGTGTTATGGGTACTAAGATGACTGATGAATATATTTTATAAATAATGTACATAAATACTTAGAGTATACACCCAGACACTGAAAAACATTCATGCTCATCACACAAACATTTTCCAGTAGTGGGAATCGAACCCCCGGCCTCGGACTCAGAAAGCAAGGTCGCTGCAAACTGCGCCAATCGGCCGTCAACGGTCCAGGTCAATATAAGGACCAGGTCCTACAAAGGGCCACCATGTATTGTCAACCTGACGCGTGTAAATCCTCATGTGCTTGACATTAACTAATTTGTTTGAATTAAAATTAAACTTCAGTTTTTTTGCGCTATTTTTTTTTTACCAAACGGTTATTCTCATATTATTATGAGGTTATTTTCGCTATATAATTTTTTATACGGACTTCAGAAAAAAGTTTACAGAGAAATAGATGAGGTATATTGCCTTAATTTGAAAAAACGCAACTATCCTCAGCGATGAGAAAAGTTTAGATCATAATTACTTTGAAATTAAAGTCTTGACTTTAAAAAGGAACCGCCTAAAGTTATTATGAGTTGCACTGAGATTCCTGTCTGAGGATATTTTCGAAGAACAGCCGAGACTTGGCCGCCTTGTAGTTTATTTTTCAACATTTCTCGCAAAAATCAAAGTTAGCTTGGTTTATTTTCGCTCCGCGTATTTCTTGCTTATCAAATATGATATTATTAAGTTAAATATACGAGACAATCCTTTAACAGACTTTTTTATTTAAGTGGTCCAAAAATAGTTAGATAGTACTATTTATATCTATTAACATTGAGGGTTTTTCACACGTGTATGTATCTTATTCCTATCGATATTATTAATGCAAAAGTGTGTTTTTGGGCTTATCCCAGTATCACGCTTCACCAGAGAAATGGTTTATGTCATAAAGGTCATAAAGGTTGTGTATGCGCCGGATAATAACAAAGGATCCACAGGGTTCCAAGACCCCAAAAAAAAGGTTCTTTTTGTGCTGTGAATCAAAAAAAAATCAAATCAAAAATCTGCGAAAAATATATCGTGTTGTCAGACTTACTCACGATAAAGACTATTCTATTCACTATACTATATTATTCACGCAAAATTACATAAGAATCGGCCAAACTGTTTTAGAGCAGTTTTATTACAGACACCGAAGCGTGAACTGTATATATTAGATTATGTATATTACACTGTGACCTGTCCGATAGGATATAAAGTTATCGAAATCATATATCAGAGACGTGCAGACAATTGAGTTTACCCTTTTCCTACGTTTTGTCTCATATTATGTCGGGGTCATATCACGTGCGGACCGTTTCATGTGTCTTACCAGATGGTTTCTATCACTATGTACTTCATTATTGAACGTGGAAGAAAAACGTATTTTCTACAGCATATTATAATTATGGCCTACCCATCGACATTCCCAGTCTATTAATATTCCACGGGTTATAACAGGGCTCTTCTCATATATGAGAGGGGCCCTATTCTCCCCAGTGGAAGACCAAAAAGCCTGTAGTCTAGAATGGAGTGGTCTTAGCCTAAGCTCTCCACACTGCACACATTCAGGTTGGTGAGTTGAGAATTACTTTAATAATGATAAACATTAGCCGTTGACCCGGCTCTCCGATGAACGTGGTTGCATTATTCTGGCCAAAATCAAATTTATTTAAGTAGCCTCATAAGTGACTTGAATAAAAAATGTGTAAAATATACTGAGTCAGTCTCAGTATATTTTACACATTTTTGACTGAAGAAACTTAAAGCTAAAGTTTCGAGGATTCTAAGAAGAAGCCCACAACAAACTACGCCTACGACGGTGTTTTGTTTGTTTTCATCGGCTCTAAACGTACTGAAATATAGAAGAAGAAGAAGAAGAAACACTTTATTGCACGTATAACATACAGGAAAAGAAACAGTAAGGAGTATACAGTACACAATGTAGACATGCAAAGGCGGCCTTATTGCTGCAAGCAATCTCTTACAGGCAACCTTTGTAGATAGGACTATATATTAAAAAAGTAACCTGGTTAGAGCAATAACTCACACCTTTATTAAATAAATAAGAGGAATTTTCCATTATTTTTGGCGTGGCTTCGGAATTGAGCCCAGGGCATATAGAGCATGTAACAATGCTAAACACTTTGATAACGTGCTTCTATAGTTTGTAATAATCAAATAGAAAACATAATAATGACCTCATTATTATGTATCTATGAACCTGCATTGATACATAGGTAAGAATATAAGGTACCTACCCATTGCTGGCTTGAAAGAATACCTAAGACGTTTGCGAAGGCAGCCAACATTCGACGCTCAAGACGTTCGTTGCCGGTCCACTACGGTCCCTAATGAGAGCACCTCCATCGTTAAACAAATTGGATAAAGACATTCGTGATCTCTCAAGAATATCTTGAACCTCTCAACTGCGACTAGCAATTAAGTAAATGAAAAGATCGTTCGAACACTTAAAATGACGTCAGTACTTAATATAACACATTTAAAAATAAGTTTTAGGTCAAAAAAATTGGGTTTTCATCCTGTAAATTATTCTGAGATCTAAGTATACCTTTATACCGAATTTCAGTAAAATCCACTAGGTAAGGCACTAGGTAGGACATAGCTCATTTGTAGGGAGTTCCAAATTCCATGGTTTTGTGCCGCTTGAATCCAGCGGCTACCTGCGACGCGCCTAATGTCGTCCGTCCACCTCAACGGGGCTGTACCAACGCTGTGATTACCAGTGCGGGGCTGCCATTCCAGCACCTTGGCACCCCAACGTCCATCCTTCCTCCGAACTATGTGCCCCACCCATTGCCACTTCAGCTTCGCACCTCGTTGAGCTATGTCGGTAACTCTGGTTCTTCTACGGATCTCCACATTTCTGATTTTATCACGTAGAGATACTCCGAGCATAGCTCTCTCCATCGCCCGCTGAGTGACTCTGAGCCTTCTTATAAGGCCAATAGTTATATTATATCAATGCAAAATTAAATTCAATCAAGCAAGCCTACTTCCATGCAGACTAATGACCGTTTTCACTACCAACAAACAAAACAATGCCTGAATAAGTAATGCCTAATGTAAGATTCCTAAGCAATCACCAACCGTTCACGATTAGTTATCACCTAAGAGATGGTGTAAATGCTTTATATAGACACGTAAATCATTAGGAATTTGATTTAGGCGTTGCCTAGGTTTAGTAGAAACAGGCTCAACTCCCAGATGACTAATGATGTTAGGCGCCTTCTAAAGATACGACACCGGTTATCTGACACTTGAATGATAAATAAAATAAAAAATATAAATAATACGAACACAAAAAACCTCACTTTGTGAAAAAGATCGTAGACAAGTTAGGTTATAGAGTTGCTTAGTGAAAATCGATTGTTGAAAGCTAAATATATGCCTAGGATTCTTCTTTAATAAGGCGTTACTAAATAAGCATTGCCTTGTTTGTCGTTAGTGGAAAACAACCTAGAAAACACATTCTTATTCTATTATATTAATAAAGTCCTAAAGCAGTATTATTAACTTCTTACGAGCGGTGTTCAAATTTAATCAAATAATAATTTAACTATCGAAATACTATTCCTCGACGCAGGTTGTATTTTAAATACGTAAACACAGGTGTTGCGAAAAGCACGATATTTTATCATGCTGTCGCCTACTCTCAGTGGACGGTTTAACTTATAATTTGGAGGGATTCTGGTTCACTGACGCTATCACTGACAATAAATTACGATGTTTCGCATTGGAATGATATAATGAGTCAATATCCAACAATTTTCGGCTTTCCTTGTATACCAATATAATACTTTCTCTATGACATAAAAAAATGCCTTAGTCAAGAATTGAATTGAATAAACGTAAGTATAAATTGGTAATAGATGCTTAGGATGCTATGCGTTATTTATCTAAAGTTTATACATAGGGATTGGTTGAAGATTTAATGGAAATCTTACGTTACCTTACACACTATAGTATTATTTATGTCACTGTGATATGAGGGTTTAATGCATTGACAGCACTTTCAAAAACGTTTGGTGACTGCCTGACTGACTGACTTTTGCTTTTAAGCATCTATAGAAACCGGTCTACAGTAGAGAACTTAATGTAGTCTGTAGACCTATTTACTTTTAGAACTCAGTTGTACAGGGGAAATTTTACCGTAAGCAGTTTCATCTGGTGGTAAGTGAAGATGCAATCTAGAATGGTAGAGATGCTCGTAAGATCTGTTTCTGCGTGGCATCGAACCGGAACGCTAAATCGCACGTCATTGTCTCAGACCAGACCAAACCTGAACTGAAGACTTGTCTGTGTCAAACAAATAAACAAAGGCATCAATCTTTGTATTCAAGATGTATAATCTATTTAAAATATTTTTAACCTCAGAGTAAGTAGGTTTTAGATATTTTCGAAGGCTACTTACTTCTAAATTACTTTCGGTATGTATGTTTTTATCTTTGTTTTTCAAAGTTGGTAATTTGTTTTACTTACTTCTACCGTACTTTGATGCTTTTGGTATCCTGATTTTTAGACGCACATAACACAAAAGTGTTTGTTGACTACCCGTATATACTTGCACCAGTACCTACTTTTTTGTCGAACTCTGCACGACCGAATGGGTATTTTTGGATTTTTATTGTTTGGGATCAAGCGAACCTGAAAAATGAATAATCGCTGCCGATTCGCGTTATGTATTGTTGTGGTGACAGAATTTATAGGCTTTGAGCTGGCGATTAATTGCCGATTACCAAGCATGAAAAATAACAGGTAAATTTTAACAAATAGTGTAACGTAAATTTCATACCACAAGTCGTATTTAAGAACCCTAACACTTTTTAAATAATCTTAATGAGTTACATAGTAATTTAAATGTGTAGGTTACTTAGATTCTAAGGATACCCTTACGCAATAATCAAATCGGTCTTGTGACACAGTTCCGAAAGCACGGGCACGCGTAACAGAAATTTCCACTTATATTATATTCAAATATCTATTGGGTAACGCGCGTAGCGAATCCGAAGAATTTAGAAAATCAGAGCAGTTATAGATTTCAAGTTAAATGGAAAAATGGTTTGGCACACGTAGGTATTCAAGATACGCTTTATTGATTTATTCTCACGACTTTTGATATTCTGGTGGCTGGAATCTGACGCTACTAGTTACTACTTCACTGATAAAACCATGCCATAGGTTTAAGTCATTAATAAATGTAACAAGTAATATTTTATGCAAAACCGTACCCGTTCAACAACCGGAATACAGATCAGGGATAGCCCCGTCAATAAAGATGGTAGCAATAAATAAACAGATGAAATATTGCCGGTTAAGATCGAAAGCAATTTGTAAGCTCACCTATCTGAAGTATTGGAGATCACGGGTCTTCGGAAATTACCTACAACACGTTTTACGTGATTTGTAGCGCCCCCAGGCGATTGTGTGATCCAGATGCCCTTTACCAAAACAACTTGCGTTTAAGTAAAATTATTCGAACCGGAAATGTGTACGTGTTGTATCGAAAGATACGAAATATGTTATTTCCACTTAAATTTCGATGCTTGTTTGGATGTTTTATACGGTTTTGGTATTGTAAGGGATATTTTGCGGTACATTTATGGAAAGTATTATTTACGGTTTGTAGCTGTTTCATAAATAACTGAAATATTTTTTCGATTTAAAAACTTTAGCTAAATTTGAATATCTAAAAGAACATGGCCGATTATAACGGGTGAGACTTCAACCAGTGTACAGATTATAGATAGACAATTGTCAAAGCCAAGCCGCCATGTTGTCGTACCTCACCGCCATGCCAAAATTGCCGCCATCATGGTTTGGTACGTCAAGCTGGCCATAGCCCGCCATTTTTTTGAAAGTTATTGCAATATTTTGTTGTTCCAATATTGTTTTTATTTTCGTATCCGCTGCAGTCAGTTCATAAAAGACAATTTCACCCTTCTCTAATACAAGTAAAATAGTCCATTATATAGAAAGTAGACCCCATCCAATAGCTTACAACTTATCGAAATCATATTTCACGAACGTGAGGCCAATATACCCTTACCCTTTTCTAACGCATTGTCTCATGCCGCGTTTATATCGCCTAAAAGTACGAAAACATTTCAAGCTCTTCTATACTGTCCTTGCATTATATTTTTCTTCCCTCGCCTTCAAACGTGTCTATCGTTCACCACAAAAGATTTAATCTTATTGAATCATGAAACAAATTTAAAGTAGAGTTAGCTAGCATAAAATAATCTAAATGCGAAACCATTTTTTTATGGGATTTCTAGATATAATTTTTGTCAGAAATTATCACCATTAAAATATGTTGTCTAGCACGATTTTATGCTGATTATTTCGTGTACGATACATTGTGATGGTAGAATTGTTACCAGTATAAACGCAGCACAATCCTTCTATATGGCATTGTCTATATCATATTGTCACGAACACTTGGTGGCAAAAGACATTCGTGAGATACGTAAGTTTATTTGTGCCATATTTCTCAGCAAATCGTGTTGTTCAAATAAAAGTTGGTGAATAAGTTTATACAGTCAATATTCTTGTACTTTACGGTATACGCAACATAAAGAACCTTAGACCAAAAATTACATCATTAATAAACATAATAAATAAGTTTCAGAGACTCGCCATGATAAGGCCCAGTCTGTCATCGCCTCTATAAATATATATATAAATATATTTCTGTCTATACAAAGAATAATATCATGTACCTATTTCTAATTATTTAAAATCTTTGGAGGCCGAGTATTTTATTACTAAAATCATACCACTATATCGAGATTTATTCTACCACAAACGCCACCTGGGAATCTTAATTTATTATGAATTATCAAAAAACTAATGACCCGATTCCACTGAGAAATTGCAGTGCAGATACTTTAGTGTCACACTATATATTTACAAAAATCTATACCTATCGAAAGGTAGAAAAATGGTTTGAACATAATATGTTTTTGAATGCAGAGCAAAATATTTAATTGAATCATAAAAAATACATTTTTAAATAACCCTCATTTTTTAAACAGTCCTCAAGGTAAGCGATTAAATTTGGGAATGGAAAATTTTAAGTCAGTTTGAGTCGCGGATGGAGTCGAGGGCATCCGCTTGTAGATAAATAAAATTTTGTAGCATATTCCCAAATATGATGTTTTAATACATAGGTGTCGGGAGTACATCAGGGTGGGATTATATTGGATCCACCAGCACGGCACTACAAGTGGAAGCCTTTAATCTCTGCATTGCGTCAGCCCGAGCGGAATGAGGGTTATCGGTTTTCTGCTGATAAACACAATTGAATGAGTTTGGTATACAGTCCAGTCCACCTCCACAATACTCATCCGGTAAGATAAAACTAGAAATTGCGTGACTACGGTAAGTTAATTTTCGGTGTCATTGTTAGTCAGGGTTTTGCAAATTTATTACAGCACTAGTTATTTTCCATGACTTCTTCTACGTTTGTATAGGTTTTTTAAGAATCCCGTAGTTTATTTGCCCGGGTTTTGTTGGCCCCTAATGACCGCCCGACTTGTACATAATAAATGCGAGTTATTTAAATATTACTTGATCATTATTTTGAGGCGAAATTATTGTAGAACTATGCATTCACCTAAGATTTTCATTTATATCATTAAAATATGATAAAAGCCTAAGACCACGGGAGATATCTTTGCATCGTTCGAGTCCATGTAGGACAGAGGTGCATCGATAATGCACCCGTATTTATATCAAAATACCCACCAACTCAAGACAACACCAAACAAACAAAAAAAAAAACAAATTATTGAAAAAAATGCGTTCGCAACAATATACATAAATGTTTAAAAATAGGCAATCAATGGTGAATAATTAATCTATGGGTTTTTTAACGTATCACATTATAAAGTTTGGTATTATTGAATGTCTATGTCGTTACTATGGATGGACGTCACCTGCCGTGGCGATACACGTAATGTATATATTATAAAATCTTTATGATGTCCTATAATTAGTATCCAACGACTCACTGATTGTGTTCAGTCCGCCTCGTAAGCTCTATCAACGACTCATCTTCCGATATGGGCTCGCCTTGGTAGCACCAACATTCACGAGTCCTTCTGGCTAAGAACCATCTATTGTCTTTTCGACTTAGCAACTCGTTAGGCTAGGTCTGAACTGTTCTAACTTCGATCAAAATCGGACCACTAGCACTCGAGTTGCAGCTTGACCTGAATATCACACAGTAAAAGCTAGTAGGGTAGATAAACTTCGATTACAGGTCAGGCAAAGGTGTTATTTTAACAGCCAGGATAAGTAAAAAGGAGTTCACTCCACTAACATTTTTCTGCCTAACGATGTATAAAATTTTCATTGTCATCAATCTCTGACAAAACAAAAAAGTAAACCGCGAGGTCATCATTACTGTGTTGCAATTTTTACAGACCGCTTTCAAAATATAGCATGGGCTGGCTGGTAACCTATACATTTTGGTTTGATGGAAGTAAAAACTATGATATTACTAATTATATTCGTGTTATAACACCAATGTCAGGACTTCGACTACACCTTCGCGGGGCCGAGTTCGAATTACAGCAGGCATCTCTAATTTTTCGTAGTTATGTTTAAGCAATTAAAATATCACGTGCTTTAACGAAGATTGAAAACATCGTGAGGAAACTTGCATGCCTGAGAGTTTTCGATAATGTTCTCTTATGAGGATACTTATTTTTAAAAGCTCCCTGGTAACGGTATGAAGGAATTGGAAAAAAACCTTTGATACACTTGAACGAAGTCAAGTTAAAAATCTTGGCAAAACCTTGCATCCCCAAGGATGAATGTGTAGAATAATTTTATCCCTGGAAACAAAGGCATAAAAAACAATTAGTATATGCCGGAACATTGTATAAGGTTCCGGCTTGGCGCAGCGATCATATGTTGCAGAGACGCTATTAACTTGTCAAAACCAGCGATATCTAAGTAATATGTCATGTTAAATTAATGTAAAGAATCTAATTTGGAAATGGCATAAATAAATTCGGGAGTACGTCTGGTACTTCGGGTTTGACTAACAGTGTTCGTATGTGAATAAAATAAAAATAAAAATAAAAATAAAAAAGCCTTTTATTTCCTGTAACTTACATTGACATACCTAAGATAGTTTAAAGTTAGTATTTTATTTTTCGTTTACTTAATATTTATTATTATGAATGTTAGTTTATTACAAGAACCCCAGATTGGGTAAAGGCCTCCTCCAACGATGTCCATTTTTCTCTATCCTTTGCTACTTTAGCCCAATTTGGGCCGGCTATTTTTTTGATCTCGTCCTCCCACCGTGTCACTGGTCTCCCTCTGGCTCTTTTGCCTTCCGGGCCTTTCCACATAGTTACTCTCACGGTCCACCTCCGGTCTGTAAGCCTCGCTATATGACCTGCCCATTTCCACTTCAGTTTTAATGCATAGCTCAAGGCATTTGTTGCTTTTGTTATAGATCTTATTTTTGTATGGCGTATTTTATCAAGTTTTTTTATGCTGAGCATGCTGCGTTCTAGTCCTCGATGGCAGGTGTTGATTTTTTGTTTTGATTTGGCCGTAAATTTCCATGTCTGGCAGCCGTATGTCAGGCAAGGTAGGAGGCTAGAGTTCATGATCTTTGATTTTATTTTTACAGGCATGTTACTTTTAAAAATTTCTTTCAGGCTCCAATATTTATTCCACGTTTGTTGAACTCTTCTTCCTATCTCTATGTCATTATTTGTTTTATCAAAACTAATTGTTTTTCCCAAATATATGTATTTTTCTGCGTATTCTAGTGGGCTTCCGTTAATTAATATTGGTATCTTGCAACTGTTTGTCATCGTCATAGTCTTTGTGAGATTGATTTCCAAACCTACATCTGCGCTGGCTAACTGTAAAGATTTTATCATATATTGCAGCTGTGAGCTTGTCTCGGATAATATCACTATGTCATCTGCAAACCTCAAATGACTTAAGAAAGCGTCATGTATATAGAGTCCTAGTTTGTTCCAGTCCAACTTGCTAAAGATTGTTTCTAAAATGGTTATAAATATTGTAGATGAGAGCGGATCACCCTGTCTTAAACCCCTCTCTATGGGGAAACTTGGGCCCAGGTTTTCTAACTTTATTTTAGCCGTATTATTTTTGTATATGCATCTAATGACCTCTATATACACCTCGCTAACTTCTTGTTTCTTTAAGCTTTCCCAGATACTTGCGTGTGTTACAGTGTCGAACGCTTTTTGGTAATCAATAAATGCGAGATATAGGGGTCTTTGATGTTCCTGGTATTTCTCAATAATTAACTCAAGGGTGTGTATATGGTCGATTGTAGAGAAAGCCTTCCTGAATCCTGCCTGCTCTACAGGTTGTCTAGCTCCAATTGTGGGACTAATTCTAGCGTTTATAATCGTGGAGAACAACTTGTATAGAGTCGGTAGCAAACTTATGGGTCTGTAGTTGCCTATGTCTTTGGGATCGCCTTTCTTATATAATAAAATGATGTTAGATTCAGACCATTGTGTAGGCGTTTCAGATTTTTGCAGTATCAAGTTGAATAGTTCAGCTAATGGTGTAGCCAAAATTGTGTGTGCTGTTTTTAATGCTTCGTTTGTAATGTTGTCGGGTCCGGGTGATTTTTCTAGTTTTAATCTCTTTATTGCTTCTATGATCTCTACTTCGCCCACTGCTGCAATGTTTTCAAAAGTGACATGTATGTTACTGTTGGATTTTCGAGTCTTGTCGCTATAAAGCTTTTTATAAAAATCAGTTGCTGTTGTGATGATGTCAGTTCGTTTGTTCGTGTCTTTGTCTAAATTTTTCAAACCTTCTATCCAAGTTTTATTAGTTCTGAGTTCTCTATAGGCTTTCTTTGTGCTTCCGGTGTGATATAGGTGTTTTTCTATGACATTCTGTCTGTATTTTTCATAATCTTTTACTATGTTTTTGTTGACGAGTTTGTAGAGTGCGGAGAGTTCGTTTTTCATAGACCGCGTTTTGTTTTTTGTTTTCTGTAACTCTCTTCTTCGCTGCAATAAAGCTGATGTTCGTATCGATAGTATTTTATGAAGTTTTTGTTCACCTCTCTTTCGTCGGGTTAATTTTAAGCTGTTGGTGATAGCGTTTGTAATATTGTCGTAGAAGGTTTGCACTAAGGTATTTTGTTGGCGGACAGATGGATCAGATAGTAATGACGACAGGATATTCTTGTATCTTGTAATCTCAACTTCTGTATTTAATTTAATTAATTTTTTATTTGTATAATTGACTCTACTTTTTTTATGTTTTGTTAGTTTAATTGTTGCTCTGATTATTCTATGATCTGATGGATAATTTAGATTCATAGTACCTATATTCTGGAATATTCTAGGTTGGTTAGACAATATAAAGTCGATTTCGTTTTTAACTTCTCCATTTGGCGACCTCCATGTCCATCTTCTGTTTTTCTTCTTTTGGAAGCATGTATTTATTATTGTGAGTTTATGCTCAAGAGCGAAGTCGACAAGTCTCTGCCCTCTATCGTATGTGAATAAACAGAGAATATAATAAAGCCACCTACTGATTGAGTCCCTTATCGATATATCATCTTCATTGGCCATAAAATAAGTGAACAGTACAGCAATAGAGAGTTATAAATCTTCCATGAGACAGCGGAACGAGGACGTTCACAACCAAACATTTTTTTTTTCGTTTATTCCATTGAGAGCACGGGTTCCATTTTGTACATTCAATACAATGGTATTGAGGTAAAATTAAAACATTAAAGGTAAAAACTTCAGGTTTTTTTTTTACTTTCGATACAAAGGTGTTTTTCACTCGCGGTTACGGTACCGTTCATTTTATAGTACAAACGTATTAGTACTGAAAAGTTTACATTTAAAAGAGTGTGACAGTTGCCATCATCCCTCATCATCCCGCAGTTTTCGTACGATACAACAGCGTTCTCTATGCTGCTACTATTGCGATCACTGAACGTCTGCCCAGTGCGTTGAATGTGGGAAAATTCTCGTTACAAGTTTTGGCCCACAATCACGTCGGTCCTTTTCGTACAGTTGTAGGCTGTTATAGGTTATACTGATGACGGAGTCTAGCGGTTTCATTCGTACAACTTCTTATGAAAATTAAGTTTAATTTGCCATACTCCGCCAAATGAACATAGTATAAGGACTTTCTCAATATAGTGGAACATAGTTTAAGGAGCATAAAGCGGAGTATAGCAAGTTACGCTTAATTTTCAGAACATATCATGGAATTCCGCAAAGTAACGCCTGCTTCTATTTAATACTTAAAATTCCCGATAATTGATTTTTCCCATAAAAACCACCATTCTTTATTTACTTACTGAAACTAGACTTAATGAAAAGAGAGAATGGTGGAAACTTATATTTTTTTTAAATAATACACATTACTGCCGATTAAAAACTAGAAAGATAGAGCTTTCCTACACTATTTAATCCCTTTTCGCCCCTATAGAGGACGATAATAATAGTCGGCACTCCCTGTAAAAACCTGCATGTGAAAGTTTTGGTTGGGGATTTTTACAGGAAGGAGGGCTGGTTCCACCAATTTACACCAGGACAAAGAGACTGACAGATGGCAATTCGACAAGCTAAATCTATAAGCAAACATTTTATTATTTTATTATAGACTAGATGTTTGTTTTCTTGGCATAAAAAGAAGCCTATGTTACTCTCCCTCTTTTCAACTAAGTCTATTTCCAAAACGTAATGCCAAATATGCCAATATAATTAGTTGCTTAGTTAGGACGTAAGGGAAGAACAAACACACTTTCGCATTAATTATACTAGTAAAGTCTAGGGCCTTAGTACTAAACGTGACGTAACGACATACATATTAAACGGTGCACCTTGCTGATGGTTTGTTTGTTTCTTTATTTTATCATCCGTCAATAACGCTTAATTAGTGAAATACATTTTATTACATTCAACTGCGTATTTTGCTGTTGTTTAACTTAATTGAACATTACCTGGATTACGGGCATCTAAAGTGCAGTTATATAAGTGGCTGAATTGCATGTCCGAGTGCTTGAGGTATTTTAGATTCGTCTGCGACACTAACGAAGAAGACTCTAGCGAAGCGAGAACAGCCATCGTTCGGCGCTCGAGATGCCCGAGGCTCGTCCACTACGGTGTCTAATGAGAGCAAGTTCGTCGTTAAACAAATTGGATAAAAACACCCGTGATCTTTTAAGATCAATTTGAAACTCTTTTGTGACTGGCGATTAACTAAATTAAAAGGCATTCTCCGTGCTAAAGGAAACTTCTTAAATAATAGGCACATTAATTACCTTTGCATGCCCCGTAATTTTTAAACAGTTCTAGTTCTTCTTCTTCTAAGAGAACACTTAGATCCGTTTTAATTTCTAGCTAAGCCAATTAAAAATTCTTAAACCCGTTTTGTATTATCAGGGAACTTTTACACATTAGAGAAATAAAGTTTTTTTTTATCACATACACCTGTTAAGTATTATTATACAGCTTGGAAAACATTAGTTAGCTTTTTAGCTCTTTTTAGTTTTTTATTATTGCTTGGTAGTTCCCTAAGAATTTTGCACATAAACGATAACATTAATTGCAAAATACTTTATGGATCAACTACCAAGCAATAATAAAAAACTAAAAAGAGCTTATGCTCAATTGCCTGTCCAATTTAACAAATGTTAGACTGTTAAAAAATGACTTATGCAGGCATTAAGTTTTGTCTATGAACATGTTTTTGCAATATTGTCATGCAAAAAGTATTAAAGAAAACAAACAAATGCATTAATTTTACGTCTAAAATTTTATAAGGCTAACTATCATCGCTTATTATTTTTTATAATTCTGACGCTGATAATTCTGAATAATCAATGAACAAATAACTATACTGATGTCCTCATTCAACCTTAGTTCAGCTTATTCTCTTCATGTCTTTGGGATAAGATGACTAGGCACATTAATAAAAATTCAAAATAATACGCAATGTTCTTAGAAACATTAAAAGTACCGGCTGCGATTCGCCTTCCGCACCGGTGAGATATTGTAATGAAATTCAGCCATCTGTTTTCTCTCGCCGACGTAATATGATGTGTGACTTATGCCTGCTTCCTGTACCGCTGGATTATAAAAATATGAAGTGGCAACACCGTAAGGTATGATATTAAAAATGTAGACTTTCAAACAAGAGCATTGTGATGGTTATTTAATGAAGAAAATTGGGAGTCGAAAACAATGTTATTTTTCTACTACTACTATTGTTAAGTCCTTACCTATTGATGAAAAAAGTGAGGTGTCGACGGATAGCTGGGTGCTAAGTTTTAATACCGTGTCGTTAAATCTAAATCTAAAAGAGATTACTGTATAACAATGGAATACTTAGGGTCGTCTGTGAGGGGATGCCGAGTCCTATTTCAGACTATTGGCTGTCTGTTCATCGGGACTGGAACAAAAAATAAAATAAGAACCTAGGACATCTGAAATAAGTTTATTAACTATTTCAGTTAGATGTAAGTTTTAATGTATACATTTAATTATAGATTTCTTTGTATATAAAAGCTGATATATGGGTTTATATGCCTTTAAATAAAAACTTTATTATTATTATTATTATTATTATTATTATTATTATTATAAACTATTCGCGATTGAGTTTTCTTATCGATAAATTATCAGTACCAGCCCGTAATCAAGAAGCTGGCTTTATCTACATTATGAAAACTCATAAGCGTGTGTGACTTGGGGCATATTGTGCTATTCGCTTAAAACCCGCGGACCCATAGGTATAGCTAGGTGGAGGCTCAAAGCTCTATTTCATTAAAGAGACAAGTTCCTGCCAGTGGATGTGTCGGATAAACATCCTTGATATAGAACTACTGACTTTTCTTTCTTTTTATTATAGTTTATTAGTTTTCTGCTTATTAAATGTTTTTTTTATATTATGTAGAATCTCTATCTATGTGTATGTAATAATTTGATAAATGGTATCTAAAATTGTATCTATAAATACACTATACTACAACTGTGCAATATACTAGGTTACATAAAATTCATAATTCTTAAAGGATATTGCATACAATTCTATAATAAACTACCAATTGACATCTTGGAGATGTCTCTTAAAAAGTTTAAAGTTTGCATTAAACGTAAGCTTATACTCGTAGAAAGGTTCTATTATAGTATAAAGGACTACGTAATCGATAAAAAAGCTTTGGTGTGAATTATTGCTATGACCAGGTTGCTCTTCTAATAGTTTCAATGACAATGTGAGATAGTGATAACAAAAAAACATCCGGCTAAGTTTGTTGGGGGCTTCTTCGCGTGACCTGGACGCGTTTGGAACCCTCGTAGCTTTAGTTTTAAGTTTACGAATATGGTTATCGCCATCATCTGACTACCGTGTAATTCTCATGTAGGTCATCAAAAGTGCCACCTATGGGCCTACTTAAATAAAGATAGTTTTGACTTTGACTTACAACTTTATACTTAAATAATCACATTCAAGCTTTAACTTTGTCAGCCTTTTTTAATAATTATAATATTTTGTAAACTTTGTTGTACAAAAACAATAAATTTAACAAATAAACAACATCCTGATATCAAGTTTTGGCGAAACTCCATTCCTTGCTTTAGATATTTTTACTTAATCAAATCGGTAGCAAATAGGTAAGGTTTAGATCAAATTCTACTCTCTAAGTGTGATATACCATTTATAAATTGTTCTGGTGAATAAGACAGAAGCCATTTTATGTGGCCCGATGTCAATAATCACTAGTGATAATATTGCCTAGCGTGTTGTCTACTCGATGGACGCTCTAATATGCAATTTGTATTCACGATTGTGTTGTTTATGGGCTATTGAGATACGAGCACCCATTTCTGCGGCCATTGCCTGGGAAATTCACATTAAATCGTTACTTTTGTGTGGATTGAAAGGCTTTTCTATAAAAGCGTGGCTGTGCACTAATTACACTCAGTAACGTTGTATTGATGATAATAAAACTGTTCAGGTCAAATTCTGTACATTGATGATACTTAAAAAAAATGGAAATTCCTCTATAACCGTTTCTGAACCTAAAACTGTGTACATGTGTATTCTGTATGTAATATTTTTTTGACTGTCTTTATCTGGGCCGTGCATTACGCTGAAACGAATTCAAAACAACTTCGCACTATTTTAGGTACTACGAGGTATGAATTCAGCTTAGTTCCTTACGGGAGAGGGGATGAAACTGTTTGAAGATTTTAAACTATTTAAATATTTTTTTTTGTACTAGATACGTTTTATCTAATAATATATATATAAACACCCAGACACTGAAGAAAAATTCATGTTCATCAAACAAACATTTTCCAGTTTTGGGAATCGAACCCTCGGCCTTGGACTCAGAAAGCTAGGTCGCTGCCCACTGCGCCAATCGGCCAACCGATAAATACAAAAGGGACGTTTTACAGCAATGATAGCGAGATTTTTCACCTGTCGCGAGACTGTTGCGTGCCAATTAGTGCGTTCATACGCAATTCGAATTCCAATTTTTGACCAATTTATCTGTAAAAGAGGCGAAGAGGCCGTGTAACAACAGCATGCCTTGATCATTATTTTCCGCGTGTGTGATAATAAAGCACTCCTACTCATTCTCTCTTTGACAGAATGGATGTTTCTTAATTTTCTTAGCTAGGTATGTAATAATGAATAGGTTAATAACTAATAAAAACTTTTAACTCTAACTATAACTCTGCTTATTACTTGAGTGGAAACTTTAGAAAATAACACTCAATTAAACTTACATTCGCTTCATTAATAGTTTCCAACATTTGATCGGGGCAGTTATTTTCCGGAGTTTTGTTGCAGAAGCTTATCATCTCCATATTTAACAGAACAAGATACTGTGTAACAAACACAATATTATTCGTTTCGAAAAACTGATATGATTAACGACTTAAGTTTGAACTCTTCTTTGCACTGCACTGTAAACTTTGAAATGTATTCGTCATAATAAGTTTTTTTTTATTTTTATAACCGACTTTTTTTAACAACTAAAAAGCAAAACCTATTTATTGATTTGCCAATGCCTGTAGATTGTTCCAATATTTAGTTGAGATATATGATAATATGGAATATTAATTCCTTAAAAAATAACGATAATAATAATAAATGTATATTGTTAAAAAAGAAAGAATAGGTACAATTTTATTCCCTCTGAATGTTGATTTCTGTATACCCACCTCCGTGGATATACAGAAATCAACTGTACCTAAGCTAGGTATAAACCTGGCGACAGTGGTCTCCTTATAAATATGGCTCGTTAATACACAACGGTGCAATTCGCAGGTAAGGCAGGTAAACTTAATTGTATTTACAAATTTCAATTTCCATATTTTAATTAAATCCTCAAGATAATATAGTTGATGGTTTCTGAGTAAAGCTGTGGGTTCGATTCCCAAAACTCAAAAAATGCTTTTTCAGTGTCAGGGTGTTTATCTGTATATGATAAGTATTTACGTATATTATTCAAAAAAGTATTCATCAGTCATGTCATGTCATCATCCCATAACACGAGCTACTCTTACTTTGAGACTAGATGGTGATGTGTGTATTGTCGTAGTACATTCATTTATTTATTTATAGTTTTCAGTTAATAAATGTATATTGTTAAAAAAGAAAGAATAGGTACAATTTACATTCCCTCTGAATGTTGATTTCTGTATACCCACCTCCGTGGATATACAGAAATCAACTGTACCTAAGCTAGGTATAAACCTGGCGACAGTGGTCTCCTTATAAATATGGCTCGTTAATACACAACGGTGCAATTCGCAGGTAAGGCAGGTAAACTTAATTGTATTTACAAATTTCAATTTCCATATTTTAATTAAATCCTCAAGATAATATAGTTGATGGTTTCTGAGTAAAGCTGTGGGTTCGATTCCCAAAACTGAAAAAATGATTTTTCAGTGTCAGGGTGTTTATCTGTATATGATAAGTATTTACGTATATTATTCAAAAAAGTATTCATCAGTCATGTCATGTCATCATCCCATAACACGAGCTACGCTTACTTTGAGACTAGATGGTGATGCGTGTATTGTCGTAATACATTCATTTATTTATTTATAGTTTTCAGAGTACTGCCTACGAATAATAAAAATAATTTACCGTTTTCCAATTAACGACGAAACGAGATAAAATTAATACTGTTACGCGATTCCGAAACCATATTAATTATAATTAGCATTGCATAGTTATTTAATTAGAAACCATGCTAACGTTTTCATAAAGCGTAACCTCAAACCCTAAAAGTTCTGGTAACAGGATAATACAATAATTATATTATTCAATTTACTCTATTAGGAAATAATGTGGTATGAAAAGTAATTTTGAACGGTGTATTTGCAAAGATTTTTTTGGGACAACGACTTAATCAAACAACCTTGTTAAGTGTACTAACTAAAGCTACTACCTAAATTTAATAGAGAACATCGTTCGAAATTGATATTGTTTACGATCAATTTAGGCAAGCCACCCATTATTATGGAACTAGGCAGTATTATAGCCGTAAGTAAATGTTATAGCGCTCATTTAATCTAAATAATGAGTCCACGAGTTTAATAATGACTTTGTTATGACAGACGTTGTTCATTCATTCCGTTGCATGCATGCATGCATATCATTATCATGGTCATCTTCTAGCGTAACAGAATCAAAAAGGGTAATAGATGGTAAATTATTTTATGTTATTAATTCGGACTATTTTTTATATTTAAACTGAACGGACTTGTTATCGTTCTCGTTCAGCTGCTAAGTACTACTTCTTGGGTTCTTTTCGATTGATTTTTATGAGAATCTTAATACGTATTATATTCGGACTGCTTGAGTTCTGAATATGTTTGCTTAGTGATTTATGTGTAGGGAAAAGCAAACAAAAACATTCACCATCTAATATAAGTAGAGATCTTTAGCTACATTAGTCTATTTTGCTTCAGTTGCTAATGTACCAACGTACTGATTAGCATCTCGTTGGCGCCGCGGCTTCAACAGTTGACGTGGGTATTTGCATTAAATCTAAAGCGCCTGGGTGTTAAAACAGAAAATTTGTTAGCATAAAGCTCGTTTAAATTTACAATACCATAAGGGTTTTATTACTTAAGGTTGTCGATTTATTGGACTTCTATAGTGTAGCTAGTAGGTAATATAAAGATGAAGTGTAGTTATGCATCTGCTTTTTTTAACCTCTGTACTTTTTATAGATAATATTTTGTCGTTCAATGTATATAGTTCAAAAATAAATATTTATTAAAAGGTACAGATTGAAATTATTTTTTTATTACAGTATTTTAACGGGATTATGCCTGTATTTTTATTAAGTGATTTTGTTTCTTAAGTTAATTCACCTTAAACACCCCTACTCATACCAACGCGTACCTTATTTCATATAAAAAAACAACAATGTGTCATATTTTTATGGAACGGTATGAAGTTGCATGCGGTACGCTTGTTAATTGTTAAATAAATCCTATGGGAAGCCACAATCGTGAAACGCAATTAAACGTATTCTAAAATGCAGTCATGCTTATCCTCCGGAATGTGTAACCGTTTTGGTTGGTAGCCAATTTTAATTGAATAAAAAAGTGATCGTCTATGCATTTTTTCGTTTTGGACGATGGTTAATGGAAATTGGCAGTGGTCTGGTTTGCCAGGCGTGCCAACTTTTGCAGAGACCGCTATCGTTACGCTCCACTTCGAAGCAACGAAGAAGATGTATCGTTTTGATTGAATAATTGTCCGTATATAGCGTAAATTTTAGGCCCTAATTTTGTCAATGAGCTATCATTTATTGGGGAAAATCGGGGGATCGGAGAAAAATAGGAACTGTGTTTCTTCCTTAACTTTTATGTATAATAAAGACGAGTTTAATCCGAAGTTGGTAATCATGGAGCACGGCCTAAACTTTTCTCATTATTGTAGTGTGTGGCCACTGGCCTCTAGTGTACCTTCAATAAATAATTATGATGATGATGATGATGATGATGTCAACCCAATATAAATTAGTTAAGCTAATAGTAAACAGATAATAGATATATATTAGATCAACAGATCAAAGAGCCCTGACCACCGGTTGCTTGGGCATTCAAAAGCCCCGCAAGCGGAGGGTGGAAGTTTTTTTTTTTTATAAATTTTTAATAGTGTTTTTTAATTTATTCTTAAGCATTGTTAATAATTAATGATAGAAATAACATTAATATACAGATGCAACACTCTATGTATAATAAACCGACTACTATAACCTACAATCAGCTGATAAAGCGAATAAAGCATTCGCAACATTGTAGAGGTGGCTTCTTAAAAGTTCCTTAAGCTTCTGCCCTCGTTTCTAAAGGACCATTAAAACTGGTATGAAATTTTGAAATTAATATTAACAATATTCAACTTTGGATCATAATATTATATCTGTTGGATCGTTATTGCATAAGAGCCTTAGCGAGTACTTCAGTCCCGTGCCACATGATTTAATGAATAAGAATATTTCATGAATCGTTAGCGTGCGGCTTCGAAATCAATATCAATATTAATGATCTGTAAAAAAAGCCTACGTAATTTAAAAAAGAAACTGCGCAGAGTTCTGATGTTTTAATTACTCTAATGTGCAATTTAACAGCCAGTGCTAATGGTTTTAGCTGCCATATTTACGGCGTATATGTCACTCGCGCACTTTGTTTAGCCATGTAAAAAGTGTCGCTTACACACTGCTTCAATCGGCTCTAGAAACCAGAGCAAAGAGTGAAACCGCAACTTGCCATTTAATCTCAAAACAGTATTGGTATATTAATCAGGTTGACCTTCATCACTTACTAATGTTCATTGATAAGGCTTAACAGCCGATTGGTGCAGTGGGCAACCCCCCTTTCTGAGTCCAAGGCTGTGGGTTTGATTTCCACAACTGAAAAATGTTGGTGTGTAGTATATTATTCATAAAAATGTTCATCAGTCATCTGAGTACCTGTAACACAAGCTACGCTTACTTTAGGGCAAGACGGCGCTGTATGTATTGTCGTAGTATATTTATTTATTTATATATATTGATAAGGGTAACCTTCGTCATTTTTATGCTAGAAATAGGTCTATAGTATAATACCTGTAGGTAAATGGGTATACAGTTTAGATCTCCAGATAATAGCTCTGATTTAGGATGGAAGGCTTAGGTAACAAGTAAGAACTCATATGTAACGTATTATCAGGTTTGTATGGACGTGACTGCAGTAGCGTGCATACAGGGTATGAACAGGGTATGCACTAAGCGGGCTGATGATGTTAGAGTTATAAAAAACCAACCCTTAAGTTTTTATGACTCGTACTGGAGACTTTCTTCTATCAATATCTGCATACTAAGTGACCGTGACTGAAGATTCAGTGCGCTCTTTAGGGCATAAGACGGCAGGTAGAAGCTTTTAGATACTCTACATTAGAACTTCGGCCAATCATCAAATGCAATCGATAGATTTTCCCGGGCACAACTAGGCAATACTAACTTTGAATTACCGGCCATATCACAATAAATGAAATGTAATGAATAATAACAAAATGTATTTTCACGGGGTGTTTCATTTGCCTACGCGTTTTGAAAAGTAACGAATGTGACTGAGCCGCTTTATTCGTCTACATATATTTTTATTCGTCAAGCGCGACACTAAGCCAAATAACCTGACGCCGTTGGCTGAAATAAGGCGCTTTCTAATTTATATTCAGTATACAAATTGAGTAAATGTGAGTATGGGAATAAAATTCTAAACGGATACGTTTTTTTGTGGCGTGGCTATTCGTTTTTTTCTTTTGCATTTAATTCTTTTAAGAATAAGAATTGTACTTTTTTCTGTTTCTACTGAAAATTGCAGTCGGATTGAGTCTCAACGCTTACCTAGTTTATAAAAAATAGGTTTAGAAGCACGAAATCTCTTACAGGAGAAATCCTTTGTGGCAATGAGATACTTAATATTAGTAGAAAGACATACCTTTACTCGTAATCATTCTATTTCTTCTTAATTCAAACTTAGGAACGGGTACAAGAAATAAAGTACAACAGATCACACACACCTAACAATTATTCATTGTAAAGTCAACATCTTCTGAGGATGCTCCCGTTTCGGAGCGAAACGTGCGTAGAGGGTACATTGCCGAAGATCTGTTTGGTGTGGAGTATAAGGATTGAAGAAATTATTAATTACACCATACAGATTCTACTGCTTTTCGCGGAGTATAGCAAATTAAGCTTAATTTTCATAATACAACAGATCAAATCTACGATATTTTTAATATTAGTTGCAATAGGACCGAATTAATTTATCACTGGCTTTTCCTAAATAAACACAAAACAAAAAATATCATAATAGTCTAATTTCTTTTTAGTCCAAACCGAGCTTTGCGTAAGAGAAGAAAAGTCCAACAGATCAAGTCTACGATATTTTGAAAATCAGTCCTTCCTAACTCCGTAGATTTATTGCGGCTAGTAGGTTATTAATTTATCACTTGTTTTGCTTACATAGACTCAAAATTTAAAATATCATAATAATTAATTTTTTCCTAATCCAAAGTTTTAAATTAATGATTATGATATGGGGATTTGGCAAAGTATTCTGGCTGCACCTTATCCAGAAGACGCCAGAATGCTATTAGATTTTAAGTTAAGATTAGAAAAGAAGGAATTATTATTTTTCGTATAGGGAACGATGGGGCAGACAATCTTATTGTCAAGAAATAAAATCCCGAATAAATAAAGAATAAAAAAAAAACCTAGCAGTGGATGCGAGAAGTATGCTTGGTTAGTCGTAACGCCGTAGACTTATTTCGGCTAGTTATTTATTTATTACTGGCCTTGCTTACATAGACGCAAAATATACCTAACAAGGTTTGTCAAATGTTAGATTGCGCAAAGCGACAAAGACGCCAGCAAAGCGGAAGCAGGCAGCATTCGACATGTCCCCAGAGCTCACCCACTTGACGTCTAATAAGATTCCATCCATCGTTAAATTGGAGAAAGACATTCTTGATCACGTGAACAACTTAGGACGCCGTCGTCTGCTGTAACTGTGCAATTAATTTAAATGTTCTACTAGATTTGTATTTGAATTCACCTATGCAAATAAGAATATTTGTGGTCTTTGTTAATATTGTTCATAACCTTTAATATAACGGATAATAGGTATAGAAAAGTCATAACAATAGTACGTAAGAAAGATAATTGCGCTTGATATAAATTTAACTGCTGTTTGTCTAATGGTTATATGTCCAACTACGGACGACGAGGCCCTGTGCTTGTTTCGGACTCGGCTCGAGCTTTGAGCACAGTAACATGGCGATGGCGTATGTGTAAAATACATGGTTACAATAGTAACACATTAATGCATGCATGGTAGTGTGCGTGATGTTTTTTTTTTGACTTAATGTATATTTTATGTATAATTAAAAAAAAAAAAATATATAGCATAGCATTCTGCACTCCTTTTCTGTATAAAAATTTCATACTCCACCGACCGCGCAATTTTCCCTAAAACTGGGTACAAACTTTTTGCCGTCAGGAAAATTAGACAGATTACTGACGTAGAAACAGCAAGACTTGTTTACTTCGCGTACTTTCATAGTGTGATGTCTTACGGGATCTTATTATGGGGCAAAGCTGCTGATATTGAAACTATATTCATATTGCAGAAAAGAGCTGTACGGTCAATATATAAACTTAAATCACGTGAATCCCTCCGTGAAAAATTTAAAGAAATTGGTATACTTACGGTAGCCTCACAATACATTTATAACAATATAGTATTTGTAAGACAACATATTAGTCTTTATAAACAAAAAGTGGATATAAACAGTCGACTTACAAGAAATGGTCATAAATTAGTGACATCTGCATATCGTCTGCGAAAGGTGCAGAAGTCATTTGTGGGATTGAGTATACGCTTTTATAATATGATTCCTAAGGTAATTTTGGACCTACCAATCCATAAGTTTAAAGAATGTGTTAAAACACATTTATTACAGCGAGGTTATTATACAATTGATGAGTTTCTTAATGACAAGGTTGCTTGGAAGCATCCGGCTCCGCTTTCATCTCTCACAAGATAGAAAAATGAATGTTAAAATATAAAATGTAAATTTTTGATGTTGGAAAAGAGCAACTGCTGAGTTTCTTGCCGGCTTCTTCTCGGTAGAATCTGCCTTCCGAACCGGTGGTAGAGTCACTACACACGGACAGACTTGACGTTTCAAAAGTGCTTGTATAAGGCCTACTTGAAATAAATGAATTTTGAATTTTTTTTTTTTTTTTGCTTCACCTATCAATTTATAGATTACTAGCAGACCCCAGAGCCATCTGTCGGGCTGATTTGTGAATCTAAACCATCCAGGGTGCCACCCAAACGCATACCGAAAATTTCATTCAAATCGGTCCAGCCGTTTAGGAGGAGTTCAGTGACATACACACGCACACAAGAAATATATATATATAAAGAAGATTAATGACTATGTATGACTAACAATAATCCTAACGAAAAAAAACCTACTTTGAAACTGACGATAATTCTCTTCGCAGTTATGAGTGCCTTCTTAGAGTTGCGTTTACTAAAAACTGGCGGTTAAAAGCATACGTCTTAATGGGCGCCTTATAGTTTAGTACGAATGTGTGAGACATGCTTATAGAGAGAGATATATTTACGCTGGTACTATTATAGGTAGCTCTCACGAATGTTATACTATTAGAAGACTCCACTAACTACTTAGTAACTCTTGGTTATGAACCTAAGTTTATAATTTATGTTAAACATGAGCTACAAGTCAGTTTATGTATTTATTTTTAAAACAAGACATTTACACTTTTCTAACTTCACACATTTCGTAACTTAGATTTTATAAGTTGAAACAACGAACGATTTAATCTTAAAAAACCTAATTAAAATATTTACAAAACTTGGTGCTACCTACCTCCATAAAAAGATCGAAATGATTTAAGAACTGCGAGGTTTATTGCGGGAAGAAAACTCTTTCTCCGCGCTTCAACAGGGCCACTTGGTTATCTACAAAAACTTTTATAATTATCTTAAATCTTGTAATCTCATAAAATTCAATAATGGAGACATAAATATAAAATTATCTAGAACGTATTGCCGTGTGAAAAATACATTATCTATAATCATATAACGTTAACTAATAACGGGTAAACTTATGAAATTATTAAAATGTTATGATCAAAAAACTCATTCTAACTCTCATTTTTGAACGAAAAATAATCTTAATGGCCTTTAAAACATTAATTTAGTACAGTTAGTATTATATTTTCCTAAAAAAAAAAATTACACCTTTAGGAAATAATAAATAGAGGTTTAAAAAGATACTTTCATAAACTACTACAGAAGACCCGGTGATCCTCGTATGACCGCAAGAAATATTCCCATACAGATATAGATAAGATAGATTATTATGCTAATTCGGCTTTTTGAAGTGATTCTTTAGAATTGTTGTGATTTCAAACTCAATGAAACGAAAAAATAAGGCGAGCGAGCCGGCGAGAGAATGAGATAGAACACATTTGACGTTGTCGGACTCCATGTGTTTAATGCATGTGTTTGCACCCACATATTAGAAAGTTTTAGTATAAGAGTGTTGATTTTTGATGGATTTTTATTTGTGTCAATAAAAATTAAATTTATCATCTCCTTGATAAATTAATTTTCAAATTACGCCAATAACTAAAGTTGAAAACAATCGTGAATACTGGCGGAAAAAAAATTAAATTTAAATTTATAAAAACCGCAAAAAGTTCTACGGAATTTCGTGCACGTCAAAAAAAGTTATTATCACATGTACAAAATGAAAATAATAGTTCTAACGTGAATGTTCCCGGTATACCAAATAGTAAGTACTTGAATATTTTTAATACAAAGTATTACATAAAATAAAGAAGTGAGACATACACAATGTCTCATTACTTTATCTTATGTACTTATAAATATACAGTATTCATGAAGCGACTGATCATTTTTCAATAAGTTTTTTAATTAGGGACTATCAGAAGTTTCACTTCTACCGTGTATGACTTGCACACACACACACACACACACACACACACACACACACACTTTTTTTTTCTTAGTCTAACACTTGAGTTTTAATACTCCCAATATTTTATAAAAGTTTTACAAACTACTACTTTTGAAGTGAAATTTTTGCGGGGATTCGATAATTTATTTTGAGGAGAATTGAAATTTCACTCAGTTTGTCTCAAGTTTACATAAGAGAGAATAAATATATAGCTAGAGCGAAGTAAAAAGTGAGCCATGCATTGTATAACTATATTTTTAAATTGTCTATGACATTATATTTAGTAGTTTATCCTTTATTTTCACGTCCTCCCTATATCCCGTATTCTTTATCATACCAACATAACAACGTCCAACCGGGTGTGTAAAGTGCGCGCAAACTGTTACCGTGGCCATTACAAGTTTAAGAGACTAATACAAGAACGTGTGAAGAAGTGTGAAGGGAATATCTTACTCACAAGTTATCAAATCTTTAATACTCGTGTCTTTATTGACCCAGAAAAGGTGTGGCGGCCGGCTTTCTGAACAATTAATTAATAAATTAAATATCATTGGCGCTCGTGTGGTGTAGCGCTGACCTCTCCCTTTTCTGAAAGTCTAAGTAATATTATATTATCTACACGAGCAAATTCGTCGAAGGCTGGACAGGATTTACATTAAAACCCAGCGACCTTAAATTCCTACATCCTATCATAAAGATATTCCTTTAATATCGCTAAGTAAGATGATAAAAAGAAAAGGTACAACAAATTTTATACGAGTTAATATTTTAAACTTTTATCACACATGTACTTTTTTTTAACTGAACTGAACAATTTCTTATCCATCATTTGATAAGTAAATTTAACCCATACGATTTTCCATTCTACGACTCACCGCGGCGCGTCACCCGCCCTTTTCTCAACTCCTAACAGTCGTAACGAAATGTTAACTCCTTACTAATATAATGAATGCAAAAGTTTGTTTCTTTGTTTGTCCTTCCTATTCGCCCTAACTAAGTAAGCAATCGACACAATTTAAAAGGACGTAAAGTAACATAGGCTACTAATAGTTCCCAAGGGACTTGTACAAAAACTGAAGAAGAACGCAACAGTATCCTATACTTGTTACTATTCCCATGAATCAGGCTGTCAAATGCAAGAACGATGTTTAAAATACTGCTACCTAGTTCCTGAGATTACTGCATTCGAACAAACTCATCAGCGTAATTTGTAAATATATTTACTTGAAAAGCAGTGATAGTGTTAGATAGTGTCTAATGGTTCGGTCTCCCTTTCGGAGTGACTGAGTTGGAACATCGGCAAGCACCTCTAAATTTTGGAGTACTGTGCGTTTTTTTTAATTTAAAAAATTAAAAATATCACTTGCTTTAACGATGAAGGAAAACATCGTGGCAAACCCTACGTGCCTGATGGTTCTCAAATATGTGTAAAGTCACGTGGTCTACCAATCCGCACTTGGCCAGCGTGGTGGACTATGGCCCAAACGCTTCTCATTCTTAGAGTCCCGTGACCCGGGGACCCGTACTCTGTTTTGTGCTGGTAATGGTTTGATCATGATGACACTTGAAAACGTCATTCCTTGCTTTCATTCATATCCAATTATAATTTAATGTGACCTCCGTTTCTTAAATGGCCAATGCTAATTCGATATGCCCACGAAAACATCAAAATGTTTTTAAAATGTTACCAACATTTTTCTGTAATTTACATCTAAATGTGGTTTTTAGAAACTCGCGAACATTCACAACAAAATTAAAACAACGAAAGTCGGTTTCCTGATCGCTTTATTATTCAAAAGTATTCAACTCTTTCCCACGCATGCCCGCATTACAAACCGACCCCAACTGTTATTTAACGATAAAACTGGGTTTATGTAATTTGGAATTTACATTACTTATTGTGAAAAAATACTTACCTTCAACAGTGTGAATCATTATTTCGCAAACTAAAACTTTAATTCTAGTTCTCTAAAACTATAATACAGTGGACAGTGTATAAAAAAGTCCTCGAAGGAAATTTTCTGGACAAATATTAAGACACGCTGACATGCTTTACCTTATTCCACGGTATTCCACTAAGTGTTTAAATATTTTAATATAGAGCCTGGCCTACTTACTATCCGTAATTTTCATATCTTTCTAAATTAATATAAGTTGTACGCGTGAAATAGCTGGCACTATATTAGTATAATATAAAACCTAAATCATCCATAGTTTCAAGTTCCCGAGTATACTCGTGAGCTAGCTCGCTTTGCTCTTCCAGAAAATCTACGAAGGAAAGACAACTTAAATTTTTACATAAATTTAATACAATATTTTTATACAAAAGCTCATAACAAAAGTCAATAAGCTTTTTATCAAGCGTTACAAAGCCAAAAAACCAGACGCAATTGGCTTAAATAAGGCGCCTTGTAATTTACATTCTGCGTCAAATTGCCAAAATGTAAATATGAAAATAAAATTTTCATCTTCAAGCTTTATTGTGAGTTGATCTCATTTCTCGCGTTGTATAGAATTTCTGAATCGATTACAGTTGTAACTTCGTTATTCAAATTTTATTTTCCTTGATGTTAATGTTTCCATTACTTCTTAAATAAAGTAGTAAGATGAAACATTACTAACTGAATGACTTAACTTATACTTAAATATCGCTTAAACAGTGTGTTTTCGCAGGATAGGAAGTATTCAATGACCGACTCCTAGTTAAACCTATCTGTTTGTATATCATCACCTTTTCATCATCACTTCAACTGATCAAAGTCCACAGTCCTAGGCCGCTGGTTTCCAGCGAATCCCAGCGATTTATTTAATATCGTCTGTCCACCTCATTGGGAGCCGAACTACGAGTACGTTGCTATATAAATACTGTTCTAAATATTGTTTCTATATACAAATTGCATAATCCAGGAGGAATGTTTCTAGTATGATTTTCTGGATCAGCAAGTTCCCTTAACTTTTCTTTTAACAAGATGCAAGCTTTTAATTAATTGAAACAATCCTTTTTAAATGAAAGTCAGCATCAGCATCGAATTATCTCACTTTTGTGGATACATGAATCTATACCTAAACAACAAGATCAAGTTTCGGGGCGACTATACGAATTCTAATTAAATTGGTAACACTATATTCCTTGTTTTAATCGGTAACAAAATAATTATGTGATGGTGCGTATCGTTTGTCTGTTGACATCGTGGCGGCTGGTAAATTCCAAGCGAAATTTTCCTGCATATTTAAATCTCGAATTCCCATTTTAACGAACTCTTGAATGTGATCAAATTACTATAAAATTGTTTAAACTCATATAGCATTTTCAACATGTTATTATTTTGATATAAAAGATGGACGAAATAAAATTATTAATAACATGATAATATAAAAGGGCTTTACAGCACAACAAGTGTAATGTGCTTTAAAGTTAGATGACTGGACGATTGATTTTTGAAACTGAAATATTATATATTTGCGTAATCAAATGTAGCCTTTAATATCATTACGGCTCTTTCAATGTATCCATGCAAACAATGACGTCAATCTGCTACGACGTTACAACGTTTAAGAAAGTCTAACCTGTTTTCATTATTATTACACTTTTACAGAAGTAAGGGTTTCGTTATCCACAAATATACAATATTGTAGAATCAATAGCTGAAGTAAACTACATTAACATTACCTATCTAACCAGATTCCAAAGATTTTGTACAACTGTACCCTAAGTATTACCAACATACATTACCAGTTTACTTAAGTACGAAAATTACCCAATAAATATTATAACACATGCGTATTTCAGTTAAATAGCTTTTTTAGGACTACTTTAATTCACAACCTAAAGAACAAGTTATCGGAAGTAAGTAAGCTGTGTCATGGACCACAAGCTGTGGCCGTCTCCATCAATATTGCGCGCACGTTCGAAAACTTTCTGCCACAATTACCTGGGAGCTTAAGTGTTGGAAAATATATTAGTTTTATTCTCTACCAGTCCAGCTATAAAGGCTACCTACATAATATTTCCTAACTATTTCATCCATTCTGTTACGAAGTGACTAACAGAAAAATTACTTTTGTATATATGAGTTTAGACGATTTACTTCTTTCAGAGTGTGCTGGGGCGATATTTTAAGACGCGTGTTTAAGTTAGTACTTAATAAATCGAATTAACTACTGTTATTACTGGTAATTTGATCTCTCTCATTACGCAAATGATAGCCATTTAAATTATACTGAACGGTGATGTCGATAAATTTATTGCTCTCGATATTATCTAATTCTAATGGCACAAGTAATTTATCATTACCAACTCTTAAGAAAATTAAGATATTTTATTGCAAGAATACCAACATAAAATAATAAATGAATGTAATTGTGACCCATATTCTACTTTGCTTAAATGGATAGTAATGCTTTATGGAGCCTGACTTACCCACTGACATTATTATTTATTCCTACACAAGGAGCTACTTATGTAAGAACATCTGTATGAATCAATATTTAGCTTTTAAGGTCTATCTCGGTTTGTATTATTTGTTTAATCGCACAGACAATTAACCTAGACATTTAAGGATGTATAGGCAGTCGTATCGCTGAAACGTTTTCGAATTTTAATTTTTATCATTAGTATTTACTATGATGCCACTACTACTTGTTGCACTATCCCGTTTTTTGTCAAATGTTTCTTCAACCAAAGGTTGTCTGGAGGAGATCGCTTCAAACGAAAGGCAGCCTTTGCGCATTTTATTATAAACTAGCTAACTTGCTGTAAGTAGTATATATAACATGTGACTGTCAATTAATTATAGACAAATAATTTGCAATAAAATAAAAGTGCGACTATAATTAAAGATCTAAGCTTTCCTATCTCTTAAGTTGGACCAGGCTGCTCACGGTGTGCCAATTTAATTTAAAATCGCTTAAGTAGTTTAGGAGTCCATCGCGGACAAACATCGTGACAGGAGATTTATATATATTAAGATTATAACCTTTTGATCTATTAACCTTGTTTTCTTTCTGCATGGGCAATAAAAACTTTCTATTCTATGTCTTTGATTGACCACTGAGATCCAAGTTTAGGTAAGTCGCCAAGAAAGACAAGCTTTCGCAATCGTATTTATAGAATTAGTTGGAATTATGGATTAAAAGGCATCATATTATTTTACGTTATACAACCTATCAATTTAAGGTTCATCAAAAATAACTAAAATAATAATATCCTATCCTATACCTATTGTACGAGTATCACGAAGTCTCAGAGAGCGGTGATTCAAAATAATAAGCCATAAGATTCACGCCATAGTGATTTATTGTTTTGGCTTTCCGAAACCTCATTTGGAAGCTTGATAAAAAATGATCCCACTTATTAACATCACCGGGCACCGCCTGAATCCAACTTTATTGCTCTCCGCTAAACCCTATGACAATTATTCATTTCTACATTCTCCCCCGAATAGGATTGCTTGCAATTTTAATTGCAAATCGAAGTGAATTTATGAATGGAAACCTAGAAAGAATATCGGGTATTGCGTTACTTTTAAATGTGGAAAAGGGTCATTATTGTTATCATCTCAGCTATTGGACGTCTAACGCAGGATACAAATCTTATGTGTGTATTTCTGAATTCCACGGTGTTGTGGCTGTATCCATCGGCAGTCTGCGATTCGTTTGATTTTGATATCATATATTGTGTCCATCGAGTAGCCGATGAGAAACGTACAGTATAAAAAAATGCCGTAGTAGAAATTATAGGTTTTTACAACACGTTATACTACTATTTATGGTTTAAAAATAGCAGTCGCAACATTGCGCTGAGTGTACAAAATGGATTCCGCGTTCCCAGTGGAGTGAATGGAAAAAATGTTTTAGAGCGCCCCGCTGTACTGCCCGTTGAAAGATTTACAACATTCCATTACTCATGTACTGTACACTTTTTGGACCGCCGAATTGAGTTTTTGCTCAATAGATATTTTGACAATGCATTTTTTATCTTTACGAGTATTGTGTTTCTCAGTTTCAAATCAAAGTTGGTTATTTATGTTAAACCACCTTTGGCGTTTGGCAATAGGTGGCCTGGGTATAGTGGAAGTATAATTGACCTGTATGCCGTTACGGAAAGCAGCATGACGCTCTCTAATACTGATCTGCCAGCGCCCTCGACTTTTTGTGTTTAAGCGCGCGTATACCACATAATACATAAAGAAGGTCAGCCTCATTCGACAAACGAAAACAGGCGTTTGGTTTTTCAATATTACCGTTATAATTATAATGATAAAATCTTTTTTTAACTTGGATGTTTCAGTCTCTAGATATATAAAAAAGTTACTTTTAGATACTCACCTGTTTGTTAGTGGTGTTTCTTCTACTTCTTCTTGAGGCAGTGGCTATGGGTTGAAATCTCAGTGTCACATAAGGTTTAAGATCAGGATAGGAATAGATATATAGAAGAAGGTGCATAGTGCAAGTAAAGACTTCCGTTTTGCAGTGATTTAGTCTTAGGAAATAATAGTTCCAGTAAATAAGCGTGTCATATGAGCAGTATGACATTTTATACTACTAACGATATAAACCCAAAAAAACAGGTTATGTGCTTCAACAACGCTACCAACCCTCAAAAGAGGAGAAAAGTCGCAGAAGGAAATTTGGTCTAAAAGTGATGACGACTGACGCCACGTACCTATATCACTTCAAAAGTCACTCCTCTCTACCAAGAATGCATGACTACGGAAAATATATTCTTAGTTATGGGTATAACAACTATCAGAGCCTAGTTGCCTATTGTTGAGGGGTGTGACTTTTGAGGTGATGCCATGTATATTACCTCAAAAGTCACACCCCTCTACCAAGAGTGCACGACTAAGGAAAATATATTCTTAGTTATAGTTATACTTTCAGAACCTGGTTGCCTATTGTCGAAATATGAAAACCGTTGGTAAATTGAAGGTGTTATGGTTACTAAACTTTTCGTACCTGTTAAACTCAGACAAGTCCATTTCGTCGTCGTCGTCTAGTCGTTGTTCACCTAATCACTATTAAACATATATCTCGTGACCACATGGAATAAGATTAAAGCAATCTACATTTTAGCGTGTGTTTCAGTTTCAGGTAATTTGTACTTTAATACTAGTAACGTGCTAACCGCACAATTTTGCCTCTACAAAGCGTATAAATTGAAACTATTAACACCTAAAGCGTGGAGCATTTGAGCAGTTTTTGTTACCCTTTTCGTTCATTAGCATAAACAGAAACGTGAGTATGAGAAAGTTGTCCCGAGATATCGACCTACTCTGATCATACGTTATATTGTAAAGACGCGGTAAGTCTCTATTTATGAAATGTTGTCGTCAGAATGTATATTATACGGTTGCTTTTGAAAAGTATGTAAGTATATATGTATATAGTTCTAAGTTATATTTTATAGTTTTGTTATAGTTTAGTTATTATATAAGTAATTTTTTAATGAAGTCTTTTGTACTATTTTTGGAGTAGGTAGTTATATTAAATTAGATTCGATTTAATCAAGTACTGTCAGATTCAGCTTTGTCGTAGGAGTGCAAAAATACGTCTTTTTATAGTAATAATTGACGGACCAAGCAGATGGCCCATCTGATGGTAAGTGGAAAATAGACTTCGCTACTTTGCACAACGTGCAAGAAACACGTCTTTCAACGTACAATGTTGTGTCCATCACCCTAAGGCATAGGTGTTAACCTATGCCTCAGGATGATGGACACAACATTGTTCCAAAAATCAAAAATATATTTATTCAAGTAAGCCCATAGATGGCACTTTTGATGCGTACATTACATGAGAATTACACGGTAGTGAGATGATGGCGATAACCATATTCGTAAGCTTAAAACTAAAGCTACGAGTGTTCCAAACGCTTCTTGGTCAAAGAAGAAGCCCACAATAAACTTAGCTAAGTCTTTTTTTTTGTTCTCACATTGTCATTGAAAAATTATAAGAAGAGCAACATGGTTAGAGCAATCATTCACACCCAAGCTTTTTTATCGATTACGTAGTCCTTTATAATATAATAGGACTTTAAACCACCGTTAACCACCATGGCGGTAGACCTACTACTAAGAAAGATTTGTGATGTCATTGCAAAAGCAGTATGGCGAACATTTTAAAGAGTACTAAAAATAGACTTTTGCTTATTGTTGGCCCCTAACGGGTTAATTTTTTTTTAGCGGGTAGGAAATAAATATTTTGTAAGAAAAATCGTGATAAGCTAAAGTGACCTCTACCTACTCAACCGACATATGTATCATGAAAATTGAATAATTGTTAAAAACTCTTCAATTATTCATTGTAAAGTCAACATCCCCTGATGATGCTTCGGTTTCGGAGCGAAACGTGCGTAGAGGGTACATTGTCGAAGATCTTTTTGGTGTGGAGTATAAGGATTGAAGTAAAATAATAATAGCTGCTTTTACAAGATTAAACCAACGAGGGAGTATCATAGCCATGATCGTCTTAAAAAATAAATCGAAGTGAAGTTAATCGGCCATTCCTAAACTTTGCTAATATGTGCCCAACCTCTGTCATCTCATGAAATAATGAAGGTAATATTTGAAAAGTTTCACGAGGTAGCCCCTTTCTAACGCCTACCGCAAAGAATTTTGCTCCAAGCGATAAAATCAGAAGTTTCTAAATTATTGTGCTCGGTTCAGTACGTTATGCTTACTTTATACATAATTCCACTTTGAAACAAATACATATTAAACAAACTTCGCTTATAGATAACGTGAAGTGAATATTTCAGCAATTTTTCAATAAATATATTTACTTATATGAGTCTGCTAAAAATCAATTGTAAGTATGACATTTTTGCGTTGGGTTTCGAAAAGCCAAAATAATCAATCACTTGCAGGATATATTGCGAGTTATCGCAACTATATTTTTCTTTCATTCTATTCTCAACCTATATGGCTATCCCAGTGCGGATAATATTATTAATTAACTACACTAATATAGTACTTGGCGTCACTTGCACATAATTGGTTAACAGAGTTGGCACGTGGTTCATATCTTACGGGGTCAAGGTAGTAAATTCTATTCCAATTCTTCTTTATATTATATATTATATCTAGGAATTATATACTACAAGTACTGGTATACAATGTAAATGGCTCATCACATTAAGCTACCACTATTTTTTATAATTTACTGGCAATTTATTAGGATCTTAATTCCGTATGTGATCACCTGATTCGGCAAGATTTGATCATAAATTTCACATGGGACCTGTACGAAAGGTCGAAGTAATTTATATAATTTCACATTCAATTTCATTTTGCTATCACAAGTTACTAACAGTAACGGTTTAGCATAACTTGCGAACATTGTTCGTCTCTGAATTTTCAGTTGGTGATATTGTTTTATATGCCCGAGCCTGTAATATTGTTACTTTAATTGACTTGATTTGGATTCAAACTAAATATGTAAACTGAGTACCACTGAGTACTAATTAATTCTAATAAATTGCGCAAATGGTCTGTGTGAAAAGGGACGATATATTTTTTTCAAAACCCTTTCATAATAGGATATATTTCCCCGCAATGTTTGGTATTGTGTCAATTTATAACAATCAATATTTATTATATACGCGGACGAAGTCGCGCGGGTCCGCCCGCGCGACTTCGTCCGCGAATGAGTCGACTTCAAAAAATAGTCGTATGTTGTCGCGGACAGTTTTATAGAACTTTAAAGAAAAAAAAACTCCGACAATTCCGATATACTTACTACATACTTCCGTCGTTTGGCGTAACGTTTACGCGAACGAGATTAGCGCGTTCAACCAAACAAATTTGAAAGCTTTATAATATTAAAACTATGCCTATCCAAAAAACCACGTACATCTAAAACTCCGTTGCGCCAATTTTGAAAGACAAATGTGGCAAAAATAGTAATGCTATCCTGCAGAAGCTGTTTGGTTTTCCGGGATAAAAAGAAGCCTATGAGCTATTCCAGACTATATTGTAGGTATCACTGCCAAATATCAGCCAAATCGGTTCATTCGTTGTGGCGTTAAAGCGGAACAAACATCCATACATACATCCTTATTGGTTATCGGGATAAAAAGTATCCTATATGTTGACCCGGGATATCAGCTACCACTGTACCAAATGTTATTTTAATCCGTTCAGTAGTTTCACGTGATGCCCGGACAGACAGACAGACAGACAGATAAACAAAAATTTAAAAAAAATCTGTTTTGGACTCGGTATCGATTATAAAGCATCCCCCGGTCAACATTTTCAAAATATATTAAATGTACAGAAATCGTCCAGTTACAGTTTTATTATAAGTATAGGTATTGATTATTATATTATTATTATTTATTGATTTGATATGTATATAAATATTATATAATACATATATATTATATAATAGATTTATTCTGCTGCAATATTTCATTGTTATGACCTTTACAACATTAGCAATCGAATCTTTGGGTCTTTGGACCTATGTCTTGATAAAAGTTACACTCTTAGAATACATAAATAGTAAGAATACCCAAATTCATTCATATTATTTACATAAATAAGCAAACTTCCGGCTAGATCTATTTTACATACATATTACACTCGTGCAAGATTTTCTCACAAACGGCATCTCGATCGAAATGGCCCGGGGGTGCTACAAATCACGTAAAACCTGTTGTATGTAATTTTCGACGACCCATGATCTCCAATACTCCAGAAGGCGAGCTTACAAATTACGTTCGATCTTAACCGTCGATATTTCATTCCTTTATTTATTGCTGTTGTCGTTAATGTTAGACGATGTCCAGATATTTTAACATAGTTTAGAATTACTTCAATTGAATGATTTGTTAACTTACCTTGGTGAATTAAAATCTAGTTTAAAGAACGATAGCTTTATGTAGGTTGTGTGATTCTTGTGTTGATGTATAACGTAGATTAATTCTTAATAAAAGCTATTCTATCTTTTAAAATCCTTTTAGTTATTGTATTTTGTATTGCTCGGTTAGGTCGTAAAAGGACGAAGAAACAAATGGACAAACAAACAATCACACTTTCGCATTTATAGTATTAGTAAGATTCCAGGTCAGTTTTCTTTAATGGAGCTATTTTTAAGATTTCATATCTTACCTTTGCCATTTATTTCGCGAGCTGACGTAACTTAAGACTAACAACAGCCACTTTTTAAAAAGGCTGACTGCAAAAAGTGCAGCGCACGATGACTTTGCTCTTTAGTTTTTTGTTCAAATTGCAATTAGTGAGGAGTTTGCGAATCCTCGGCGCGGTGTCAGAGATTGATGACAATGGAAATTTTATACATCGTTAGTCAGGACCGCGCTAGGTGAGAGCGCTCTTTTTTCAGTAATCCTAGCTGTTCAAGAATACCTCCACTTATCATGAATCTGAAGTTTGCTTACATCACGGAACTTACGAGTTTTATTGTTAAAATGTAATGTAACAATTAAATGTGCAATAGCAACATTCTATTATAAAATATTCAATAAACGCACTGGACGCAATAAACGCCAGCGTGGTGGACTACGGCCTAAGCACTTCTCATTTTAAAAGGTGCCCCGTGCCCTATAGTGGGCCGGTAATGTATGGAAATGATGATGATGATGATGGTAATGATGAATATTGAATTTACTGCTCAATTAGACCGGAGTGAGCCAGCATGAGTCAAAAATAGTTTTTTTTTCATATATAGACAGAGAGAAAAAAATTAAAACACCAAAAAAAAAACAAAAACCATTATCTTTAGTTAAGTTAGAAACAATACACATATAAATATATATGTTATGCGCAGTGGCGTTGAGCTGTATCCGCTCTCTGCCCTTTCCTTTTTTTGTGCTTTGGACCTCTTCATAGTAGTTAATAGTCAATATATATTAGAGCTTAATTCTTTTTTTTTCCTGCTGGACCCTGTTAAATGTCAATGTTCAACTATAATATTTTTATAAAAGTACCCAAGCCTTAAAAAAAATAGTATGTATACTGTACCCTCGTAAAGTACCAATGAATAAATTGCCATCAAAAACTTTTATAATTAACAATATGCTAACTAGGTATACATTCCTGGGGCACTATTTATTGATGCAATCGACCTTTGACCAGCTTTCTGGAGTGAAATGTTATTTGGTTTGATCATGGCCAATTCCCAAAACATGCGGAGATCCTCAATTAGATGCATTTCAATACCAACATTTGACTTACAATTTAAAAAAAATCCGCGAATGCTACCTGTATTGACGAAACAAACAGAGGTGGTTCAATATTGGTTTATTTTATCATCCCCATACGAAAACAAGTAATTTATTGGCATTGATATTGTCACAGTTCCAGAATCCTCATAAATAATACCTCCGTCAATATCATGGATACGACATTTCATATCCGTGATACTCTAGGACGTGTTATTCTACTTAGTTATTGTAAGCATGTAATAATAGAATTTAATTTATAATATGGCATTGGAATAACAAGATTTCAAAGAATTGTTCTTAATTATTTTAGCTCGAAAAATGATTCTATCCTCTCAAGTATGCTTAAATAAAAGGCAATCATTCAGCAAATTTCTTAGATGTAAATGTTAATATTATTATTTCTTCATAAGTACTTACGATAACTTGCTTGAGTTGCACTATTTATAAAGCGAGAGTTTTTGCGAGAGTAGGATAATATGGAATAATATAATGTGCTACAAATATCTTTGGAGCTATTTTGGAGTTTACTCCTTAAGAATCGATTTTCATATATAAGGCGCCCATAAATAATGTCATAATACTGATCAATGACCTCGTTACGTTTTCGCTTTGCGACGTTGCATGCTCGGCAACTTTGATGCGCGAACATGCAACGTCGCTTTATTTTAATTAACTTATTTTTCCTATTTAAGTTACCAAGGAAACCGAATAATATCTAGATAAAGAAACAAACACAAAAATGTATAGGACAGAGTGAGATAGAAAACATTATACATTTTTCTAGTTACCATGGAAACTAAATAATAAACCTAACATTTTTTGAGACACATGAAGTGCTGAGTGAGCCCACTGAGTAGGACTTCGACTTCACTTTCGTGGGGCCGAATTCGAGTCCCAGAACGCACCTCTAACTTTTTAAGTTATGTGCGTTTTAAGGAATTAAAATATCACGTGCTTCAATGATGAAGGAAAACATCGGATGAGGAAACCTGCATGCCGGAGAGTTCTTCGTAACATTCTCAAAGGCGTGTGAAGTCCACCATTCCGCAATGGGCCAGCGTGGTGGACTACAGCCTTAACCCCTCCTCAGTGTGGGAGGTGACTCGTGCCCTGTAGTAGGCAGATAATGGTATGATATGATGATAATGATGCTGATGAGAAATATTAACCAACGCAATATATAAATTTAATTAATGGATTGACTCCCTAACACATTTAATAAGAAAAAGCAGCCAAGATATAAAGAAAACAGAACAAATATGTTATTAATCACTGGATACGAGATCGAGAAAAATAATATCGTCACATGTTTCCGACACTGTGAGATTAACACGTCTATTCGCTGCCTGCACGTCGTGGCTGTTTGTATAGTATGTGTCGTGTTAGAAAATATTGATACTATTCATTTGTAGGATGAGTAACAATCTGTACAAGTAACGGAACCGCCTAAGGATCTTATTAAAATGATTAAAGTAAAAAATCTGTGTTTATAAATTAGCTATTGCCCGCAATTACAATCGAATAAAATTTGTGTTTACTTTTAAAATATCAATAATTTTTCCCAAGATAAATGTATCCTATATAGTCCAAGATGTAAACTATAATTTTTGTGCAAATTTTGGCCAGGATTGGTAATTGGAGTGGAGTGGATTGGAAGTTTGTTAAATAAACGTGGAAACTAAAAACAGGCACACTTTCGCGGAATTATCACGCTATAAATACGGAATTAAATGTAACATTTGATATATGTGCTTTTCGGTATATGCAGTCTCAGAAGTGTTTTCAGGATTAAGACTTTTTAAATAATTTAGAGAACTTTAGAGAACTATGTTTCATGTTGGTTTCTCGCAATACTATTTGTAGTTTAAAATTAATAGTCACCAAATTGAATCGAATGCACAAAATGGATTTCGCGTTCCCAGCGCGGTGAATGTAAAAAAATATTTTATATTGAATTGATTCCCCATTGCGCTGTCCAGCAAAGATTTATAGTATTCCATTGGTGATATATTGTATACGTTAATTTTTAGCATATCATATAATATCATCAAATGTACCTATTCTTTACTATCCTCCATTATTTCTAGAAAAGTTTCTAGTACGTCAATAACACGTCGATCCCGTCAATCTGGTCATGATTAAAAATTCGAGAACCGATACAGATTCGTTGTTTTAAGATTGTGACGCTGGACTGGAACACCACTTGCACGAAGGATCACAGTTACCATTTGTGTGCGGAAAACACTCGTTCGGTAGGGCACTCCAGTAACATAGCCAGAAACAAGGCGAGTGCTGTGTATAAAAATATTTGCTAACAGGGAAGCTAAAAGGAAAGAGGGTTTTTAGTACGCCTGAGTAGAAATTCTACAAGCTTCTTGCAAAAGTTTTAAATTATTTTGAGTGGAATTACTTATTATTGTGTTTTTTGAATATCCTAATATGCTACTCTATTTTTTAATCAGAAGTATGCATGCAAGTATATCACCTAGAGCTACAACCCCTACTGGTACAGCTTTCTGAGGCTTTTCTTTTACACTTTGTAGGGTTTGGAATCCTCAATAGGTGTTTTGACAATGTTGTTTGAACTAAAACTGCGTAAGTGGCAAAGATAACGCAAATATTTTCGTTCCGAGCTTCATTAATTAAGATTTTCAAAGTTGAATCGAGGATTTTGGTGCGAAAATTTATTATTAAATGGGCGTTTAGGGAGCTGTATGAGTTCTTTGTTTTGTTTGATGAATTTCTAATTAAATTAATTTGTGTTAATTGTAATAAGGGTTTCGTACACGATAGAATAGCTTGAGCATTAATTATAGCTAGTACAAGCGGACCCTCGCGACATCCACGTATGAGTCAATCGAGAAGCTAGAATATATCTGATGGTAACATAATAATCATCGTGTCTAGCTTTGTACCGACGACTATTCTATGATATTTACTGAGTTAGTAAGTTGTCATTATTTTAGTTGATACGTACATACATACATACATCCATCCTAACAAATTTTCGCATTTATAATATTAGTAGGATGGTACGCTTGCATTCGATCGTTTTCTCATATGCCTTGCGACTTGCTGTTATTTGTGAAGAGTTATGTCCTTTATCACCAGCAATATTTATCAGATCTTCATTAAAATACGACATAACATGCTTAATATATACACTTTCAAATAAAAAAAGAATTTTTTAAAATCGGTTCAAATTTAACGGAGCTATGAAGTAAAATTGATAAAAACTTTCGTCCCATATCCCGGAGGAAACTTATTGTTTATCAGGATAAAAAGTATACTATATATTGACCCGAAATATCAGCTATCACTATACCAAATTTAATTTAAATCCGTTCAGTAGTTTTCACGTGATGCTCGGACAGACAGACAAAAATTAAATAAAAATCGGTTTTGGACTCAGTATTATAAAGGATCAGATTATAAAGGATCTCCCGGTAAAAACTTTCAAAATATATTAAATGTACAGAAATCTTCCCGTTACAGTTTTATTACAAGTATATATATAGTCACAATGTGTGACGGGTACAATAAAGAACAACCGGCTATTGATGTGGGCTTCTTCCTAGACCAGTAGGCCTAAGATCCTACCGATTGTCTACCGTCTATGTCTACCAAGTATCTCGTCTTATCGCATAGAAATAAGACGATAAAATGGAAGATATACGAGTAATTTTCTCCCGGCCCGCATGTTAGCATGTCAATGTTAATTTTACGTACCTATATAATTATCATCAACAATTTAATAGAATGTAAATATTTGTATAACAGCATATAAGCACATTTTAAAGGCTATTTTAATAAAATAAAAAATAGTCCTTCCTTTGCCTACATCGTATGATACACCGGAACACTTCTAGGATAGCTCACGTCTGTGTGTCTGTAAGCTAATCCGTTTATTTAATATTTTCTTCATATCTACTGGAGTCTCAATATGTAGGGTAAGTAAACAGAGTAGGTACATATAAAGATGACAGTCAATCATAAACGAATAGCGAAAATAAACATAACAACTGATATTGGAGGGTTACGCCTAAATAAACGCTTTGTCAAGCGTTTCTTTTTTAATATTGCTTTAATGTGACAATCCAAGTAGAAGGACTCGTCATATATCTTAATTAAAATGCAGTGTATAATATAATGTTATCTTTAAGTTTATTAATGTTTTTACTTATACACGTAAATACTTGTCTAAATAGACCTAATATTTATAATATTACTAGCTGTTGCCCGCGACTTCGTCTGCGTTTGATTTTGTTTTTCGATGTGGCATTCAATTTAGTTGTATTTCTAAAAAAAAATTAAAGTATATCGACAAGCCTTAAATGAGGAGTTCTGTCCTCTATTTCCAACCACGTTCAGATCTACACAAAGTTTGGGGAAAATTAAACACATATTATAACCTCTATAGTACAAAAATAATTATTTAAATCGGTTATAATTTGTCGGAGTTATGGTGTAAAATCATCAAACACTTTCATCCCCTCTCCCAAAGTAATCGAGCTTAATGTCGCGATAAAAAGTATCCTATATTACTTCTAGCACTTCCAAGAATATGTGTACAAAGTTTCATGAGGATCGGTTAAGTAGTTTTTACGTGAAAGCGTAAAAAACAAACTTACATTGACATTTATAATATTAGTAGGGATATGAAAATGAAGCATAGCCTCTTATCCTACATTTTATGTATAATCATCATCATCATCAATAGCCACTGGCAGCCCCCTGCTGGACTAAATTCATCACCTAACAGGAGGTTTTGCCCATAATCACCGCGCTGAGCAGACGGGTAGGTGATTGTAGTAGATTATAGTAGTACAGATGACGCTGCTGCCCGTTGTCTGTTATATTACCTTAGTCGCCTCGTACGACACCCGCGCGCGAGAAGAAAAGGGGTAAATAAATAAATAAATAAATAAATAAATATACTACGACAATACACACATCGCCATCCAGCACCAAAGTAAGCGTAGCTTGTGTTATGGGTACTAAGATGACTGATGAATATTTTTATGAATAATATAAATAAATACTTAGAATATACATATAAACACCCAGACACTGAAAAACATCATCACACAAACATTTTCCAGTAGTGAAACGAACCCACGGCCTTGGACTCAGAAAGCAGGGTCGCTGCAAACTGCGCCAATCGGCCGTCTGGTGGTGACAACTGTACTGTTCTGATCTGACGACTCGGCGCGGCACAATCTTTCATCATTAATTCAAAATTATTTTTTATATTGAAGTTTTGTCATTAAAAAGTATTATTTTTTATAAATAGATGAGAGTTTTACCTTTCATTTTATAATTATTATTATTTGTTTCAGTCAATTTAATATTCATATTTTCTTGCACTGTTATAACTCACGTCAGTTCTTTTTCTTTACTTACAGTTGTCTGTTAAGAGATTGCTTTTGTTATGAGACAGCCTTTGCAAGCTTTTGTGAGTATTTTTTTCTTATTCGATACCATAGTCGTGATTATTTTTATAATTTTTTGTTGCAAAAATTGAATTTCCAGTGAGCTGACATGAACAGTCAGTCTTGTATTATTTATATAAAGTAAACTTTGCTATATTATAATTGCAGATCACGGATTAACCGATTGAAATGTAAACTTTTTTTTTGTTTGAAAGGTGGATAAGTCGTGAGTGTTCTTACCTATGTTTTATGGAAATCAGTCCAAGACGGTCGCCGCCACAAAATGGCGAATTCAATGTTTCTACCTCCATTAATTAATTTCATATGTTACTGTATTTGTAAGCTGCCTGACTGACTACCTCAATATGGGTATTTTTGAGGAATAAGAAAAAAAATTAAATTTTAGATTTAACATATAGTTATAATTTGCAGAGCTTTTCCCGGAGTAATGTTGCTTTCTAGAGGCATCTGTGGTCACCGTGGCAATTTTTAAATCTTATTCAATGCGCAAGTCGGAGTTTTTAATCTAAATGGGTTAAAGTTATAAATTTGTGGTGGGTATCGTTGGGTTTTTTAATAGCAAAGCACACAACGACTCCTTTAAAATCTAAGTACAATCTTCAATACAATTTTGAACCACAAAGTGCCATGGTTTTTATTAAACAACAATTACTTACTATTGTTATAATATCAACCAATTGAACAATCATAACAGAGAATCCTCGTTATTTTTAATTAAGTGTCCCTAAAAGTTTTTCAGCATTTATACTCACAGGTTGCTCATATTTCAATAGGGACCAACTTATACTCGCGCATTGGAAAATATGTTTTTTCTCTACAGAATAATTTATCATTCAGTCCATGTCGGTACACACCACATTTCGCTCCATAAAACGTTTAAACGGAGACTATTAACACCTAAAACGTGTAGCAGTTTTTGTTACCCTCAAATTTGTTCATTAGCATACACAACGACATGACTGCGTCGAAAGCCGTCCCCAGACACCAACATGTTGCGATACCGCCCTTGTTTATGTAAGCGACTTTATATGTCTTATATTTACAGAATTTATACTCAAAGGTTATTTAGTTATCATCATATCAACTTATGACCAGCCCACTGCAGGGCACGGGTCTTTTTTTTTTCTTAAATATTAAATGTGTATCTTTGTACGAAAAAATGCATACAAATGTTTTTGAACTTCTGATATATACAAACTTCTGTACAATTAATTGGTTAAATGTTCGAATTTAGTATTACTAAATCTTCTTTTATCTTCAATAATTTTTTTGTTTGTTTGTCCTCCCTTCACTAACTTAGCCATCAATTTGATTTTTGTATAGAGTTTTTTGAAAGTACGGAGAGTAGGTAGCATAGGCTACTTATATCTCAGGTAAACAAACAGTAATTTGTAAAATACAAAATATTTTTTTACATTTATACGGACAAAGAACGCGGGCATCAGTATAGTAATAATTGTCAGACCAAGCAGATAACACAGTAGTAACCTGAGGTGTAGATGCTAAGCCGCATGTGCCTGTAATACGCAGAAACACAACAAAGTCAAAGTCAAAGTCAAAAATATCTTTATTCAAGTAGGTGGCACTTAAAACTAAAGCTACGAGGGTTCCAAAAGCGTCCCGGTCTAAGAAGAAGCCCACAACAAACTTAGCCGGGTGGTTTTTTTTTGTTATCACCATCTCACATTGCGATTGAAAATTATTAGAAGAGCAACCTGGTTCGAGCAATAATTGACACTCAAGCTATTTTATCGATTACGTAGTCCTTTATACTATAATAGGACTTTTCTATAAGCTGACGTTTAATACAAACTTTGAACTTTATAAGAGACATCTCCAAGATGTCAATGGGTGGGTTTATTGCAGGATTGTATGCAATTTCATGTAACCTATTAATATTGCATGGTAAGTTTATTCTTACTTCTAATGTTTAAATTATTGCAGTTACATATTTTCTTAAGTTTAGAAATGTTCTTATGAACGTTCATTAAATAAAATTGCAACAATGCTGCTTGGCGACTGAAATAAGTATTATCTCTGTCTATAAATCTCTACTTTTGCTAAATAATCGGACAATATTAATAAAAACTTGATAGTTCCTCCCAATTTTATGATATAAAATAGCGTAGATACTTGTTGTTTATTTAATAAAGGCGAACTTATAATAGTGCTTACGAGAGCTCTTGTTATATATAAATCACCTCAAATTACCAGGAAACTTATTGTTTAATTTTTAGAACATTGGATAGAACAGGCGTTACTCTCCGGAATTCCATGATCTTCCATTGTTAACTGAAGATTTGTCATTTACGCGTATGTTATTGTTATGTATTCGGTGAGCAATAAGGAGTACTGTTATTTCATTTCATTTCTAACCCAAAAACTGGCAACCCACATTTGATGTTTTATGAGTGAGATCCAGGGTGGGTTTTCGGACATTTCTCAATGTTCTCTGATCTGGTATGGTTGGTTGCTAGGTACCTCCCGACTTGAATCGAGTGTCGAGGTTAACACCTTAGCCTCATGCTAGACACAGGGCTGCACGTTGCATGACGTGTTCTGTGCGAAGTGTTACTCGGTTTATCAGCGTGTTTTTCCAAGTGGGTGCTGTTTGGTTCTTCAATTATTACTATTTAAAAAAAATGCAACGACGAAGAAGAAGAAGTATGTATTATTAGGTATATATTATACTATCCATTTATTGTAAACGTAATAAGAGGAACCGAAAGTGTAACATAACCTTTGCTACTGAATTAGGCTGAATGTGCAGATGGCGCCCAACGAGTAAGTAAAGAGCGAAGTGATAGGGACCCGATATACGTGCCCCGATTACTGACGGCTGTTTTCACATTTTTGATATTCAGATCAAGTAATTCCTGGGAACAAATCCCAAGTTAGCTAGGGATATTGAAAGTTTATGGATTTTCTATGTTCTCAGCAACAATTTGATAAAAATCAAAGATGGGGGAATATGAGCCATTCCAGTGCCTCCCGGCTGCGATTTACAAAAGCAACTGTGAGCGACGGCTTGAGTAAGCTTTGATTAAAAGCAGTGTGCTGTAATCGCCATTGTATGAAAGCTAGTTAGTACCTATGTGTACATCCCGTACTTTCGATAAGTACTAACTACCTTTCTTCTTTGGAAAGTGCTTAACAAAGTCTGCTAGTAAAGAACTATGTCTACTTGACATACTTTGCATTAATTGTATCATCATCAATCATTATTTGACTAGAAAATTGACATTTTGCACGCCTCATAAGCGAAGCGTTGAGGTGGGTATTACTGTCAGTTTACGCACACCGAGTGATTCTCCAACTTAAAATGTTTTTTTATTGTTTATTGCTTTTATAAGTGAATATAAATAGACACATGTTGAGAATAAACACTATTTTCAACACTTGTGATATTTTTAAATCTCTTTTTATTATTTAAACTAATTAAAAAATTGTTTAAAAAAGTTCTGTCTTGGACGTCCGTGTGTCTGTATGTGCGGATCCCGTACCTTGTGGTCACGATAACGAGCGAAATACTTCACTTATCGATGGATGGTCACACTTGGTTTTTTATAGGCTTCAGTATTTTGAGAAATAGAAGCCTATTACTTTTCACGGTATAATTAGATGTAGTTTAAATATTATTTACAAATAATCTCAATTTTATTGTAATGAATGAGATTATGAGGCATGCACTTTTGGATTTTCCAACTATTCAAGCTTTATAAGTGGTTTCTACTGTTTTGTCTGCTACTACTAGTCTAAGATGGTAGCGGGTTAAGCCTTAATTTAAATTTTTTAAAGTGTTTTTACCTTCACTTGGAGGAAATATCAATTTTATAAATTACGCGGCCTGAGATGGTAGCTCTGACTCCTAAACTTGTCGGTTCCGAATATTTTTATATGCATTTTAAATTTATAAAGTCAAGCCTTAATGCTTGTTATTTCACTGGCAGCTACGCCTTTTATACAAGAACATAGTATTGCAATAATGCTGTTTAGCGGAGAATGCATGGTGGTAGTACTTACCCGGAAAAGCTCTGACACTATTTATTTATTTTACATCTTGTTAGTACGGCAGGGCCAGTTTAACTAACTAAATGTAACAACAAAATTTATGGATAACTATAAGACAAATGAATGAAACATGACATAAACATTATAAAAGACATGATATTAATATAGTGCACAATGTGATATACTGCGAATATTGAAATAAAGGTCATTCAATATACTCAGAGTAGCTCCACAATTAACGTTACAATCTGCCCACCCGTCATTGAATAGATCCCATTGAGCATTGCTATCCAATAGCACATTGAATGACGACAATGAACACGGTATAGGTGCCGTGCTTCGTAGAACAGTGTTACAGGAAGAGACAATTTGGCAAACTAAACTACTGCTGTTATACTTTTGTAGAGTGAAAGTGATTATCATGAAGTGAAATTGTATGGAGCAGATGTTATTTGCCACACGAACTTTCTCCCCTTCTCCGTACTGGCAGACAATCTGGTGCACTCATGCGACGGGCAACCTTCAGCGGAATTGTAGTTCCTTCCGCATTGCCCTTCTTCTCTTTCTTTTTCTTCTTCCTTGGCTTGTCTCCGTACTTGGTCGGCCGGGACCTTCCGTTGCATGAAGTGCCACTGGTATGGCTACCCGTTGGGTCACTCCACCCCGCCAAGCTCACTCCAGAAGCTTAGCAGGAAGCCCAGGTAGCCAAGAGAGACATATTATGACCGGCCCATTGCCACTGAAGCATTAGAGCTTGTTTAAGCGCTAAGGGTCATCAATTAATCAAAAGCCTAAATTAATACATGTCTTTAAGCCAAAATTTTTTCCCTATATAACGATAATTTAGTTAATTCCTTGCAAGGGATAACTGTTAAAATACATTGAAATGTAACCATAGCTAAACTAACTGAAAATGTACTATACTTTAGTCTTTAACCATGTACATGGAATGTATCGAACTACGACCTCTAGGCTCTAGTTTGCATGACAAAAACTTCAATTTAAACTATTTATTAAACAAACCATATTTTAAAGTACCTATCTTCATTCTATTGCAATAAAAAATAGCTTTTTTTCAAGGTACTGAGTATTCTAAAGAAACAAAAGTATCGTTATTGTAAAAGTTAGAGGTACTCCAGTAGATGGGCTCGTTGGAGGGCGTTTTAATGGCCTCTTGACAGGATCTTGCCGGGTCCTCAAAGTCACTCCGTTGCTCTGATTGTACAGGCTGTTATGTGTGCTATGAATAATCTGTCAGATATTTTGTTCTTGCCCGAGGCTCTTTATTACAGAGGTTTCAACAATAAGTACAGTATGCTACATATTATACAAAAAAGGCCATATAACTTGTACTTATTAAACTAAGTTCGTGTATAAATTCACATCTTCGAAACTTCATGTATCTATATATACATATATCACTGATCCGCTGAATTTTGTGAGTGTTTAACTGTACAATCTAGCTATCAACCTCACGAACTAATAACAGGTGATTTATTTTACTCTGTAGTGTGGAAAATAAATATGTACTGTTACATCCCTAAATACTAGCATACATATTGCTTGCACACTATTATTGATTTGCGTAATATTAAAGTCCTGGTTACTGCCTGCCTACCTGCTTAAGTCCTAATCACGAAATGCTGAAAGACCTTTTGTAGTTCTATACCACGAACAAAGTCCAAGTCAATAATTGGAGAAAATATATAAAATAATATATAAACGATTAGTCTTTGTTGTTGTTGATTTAGAGTCTAACAGTACGCAGTACTTAAATTACCAGAACCTTGGGCAACATTTTTCTAAGTGAGAAATGCACGGCATGTTGCACGACATACGTTTTGGGACGAACAGTCTGGCTGACATTTTCCGCACCATGTCGCTAAACTCATCCAGGGATTAAAATATACAAAAATTACCCCAGGGATTATTGCTGTATTGATTGCAAACCGTCTACATGTGACGTGTGTAGCTGTCTAGCCGTCTCTTCATAAACTTTATTACTCCTTCAGGTAACAAATGATTGCAATTATGTACTCGCGGGGTGTTATCTAAACAGGCGAGTTTCTGTGTAAGTTAACTACAAAATAACATGAAAACCTAACACAGTACCTACAAAGTGATTAATTGAATCAATTTGTACTAGGTGCTATCTTTTATTAAATGAATGGCCTGTAATATTTATATTTTGCGCCCCATGTTACGGAATAATTATTGTATTATTCAATTATATATGAGACCGGAAACACACTCTTAACACGCCAACTGACGCCACACCACTATAACATATTATGTTAGTTGGCGTCGGAAAGCATATAATAAGTAATACAGGGTCATTCAATATTGGATGTTTCGATACCAACATGTCGAAAATTAATGCTTATAAAATTTTCAATACTCATTACGTATTGAAATTTTTTTTAAACTATAAATAAGGTTTGTTCAGCTCAATACGTACACAGTTTTCAGATATTGATGTATAATATGGTTCGTTTTGGAGGATATTTATTTAAATAGCATATTGAATGGTGGTTGAACTTCTTTAACTTACTATAATCTAGCAGCAGGTGCAGGTCGCACATTATATAACGTTGGCGAGAGAAAATAGATGGCTGGATTTCATAACAATATCTCAACATTCTAGGGTCAGGGCATCCAAATAAAATTTTCACGGGTTTATTTATCCTGTAATATAAAAAAAATTTGAAGGAAAATTTCTTTAACGGCGTTGGAAAAAAATTTACCGTCACATTTTTGGTTACGCCTCTGATTTTTGCGTTACACGCCATCTTTTTCTGTTACTCGCCATCGTCATTTCTGTAATGTGGTAAATATTAGTTAATTGTAATAATTAAATAAAAAATATGTCATAAATAAGTTTCACTTCTTACGTGTGTACACTACTCACACCCATTTTTTTGCTGTAGATGCCACTGAATATAACTCAACGGCAATGTAAAAAACATAACAAAATTCAGAAATGTCCAAATCTAGTAAGACGCACTCTAACACCAAGATATGTTGACTAACTCTAAAATTGACGATGATTTGCGGGACAAACAGTGACCAAAATTTGTCCTAAACGCTAAACTTAAAATTACCTCAAACTCTACTTATATTCTGTAACCCGTGATGTAAATAGTGGAATAAGTTTGATCGCTTGGTCTTTGTCCTCGTAGCGCTCAAGTGATGGAACATTTTGAATATTTTACACGTTGACGAGGTATGTTGGATAAATATCTGACCAGCCGCATGTATTTCAGTCACTTTTTCTCGCTACGCTGCCTCGATTTTGAGGATCGTGGCTTGATAACACTTCCTTCACTATTTTTTGCCAAATCTTCATATTAGTACCTGTGGTGTTTGAATAGCACTACAATAGGTGCGTCGACTGTCTCTCTTACCTGGTCTGGCCAACATCTTAAACTACGGACGCGGAGGCTCTTTTCTTCGATTCGATTTCTGTTTTCATTTGCTAGTAGGAAAGAAGTAGTCGCGCATCTGCTGCAGTCATATGTTGCATAACCGAATTTTATTTTTAATCTGTTCAAAATAGAGACATTGTTCTTGAGTTCAGTCCAGAATTAGCATCCGCCTCCAGCACCATATTTCAAGTAAAATCTATCAATCCATGCTTTTTCGATCCGCGTTTAAGAGTCTCGTCACGTCTCAGCTCCATCTAAGAAAAATGAAATACAAAAGTGTGCGGACTAGATGTAACTTTGGCCATCGTAAAGTAATTCCCGTGTCAAATAATTCCCGTAAAATAATTAACATGTCCCGCCATATTTAGAAGAGTAGGGAATACGTCCCAAAATCTCTACGGTGCAATTTCCACATTGCCACAATCGCTGAGTTTTAGCATAGATAGGCATTTTTAAAGATTACGGGCATCTAACAGGCGTTGTTAAAGTTTTTTTTCGTCCTGTGCTTTAATAATATAGCTTGCTGCTAGTAATATGGGAGAGAGTACCACTTAAAAATTACAAAACTTTTTTTGTTTTAAAATTTTCTAAAAGTTCAGGTTGAAAAATATTTTGTTTAGCTTTATACTATTAGTGAGAGCGAACCATAAGCAAATGAAAATTAAAAACAATGAATTGTCAGACTTTTCTGAATGTCATGCTACTTAATTTGTTTTTATTCTTTACGCTCGCGTTTCGTAATAAGCATTCATTTAGGTGCAATTTCACCTTTCAAAAATAAACAAAGCCCACTGTCGCTCCTTATTATCAAGTTTAAATTATAGTCATTAACTAACGAGAAAATAAGCCGAGTCTTTCAATTTACTTTCAGTTTAGACGATAAGGTTTTCAGTTACACAAAACTTTGTGTAAATTGAAACTTGCAAAATTTAAAGCAAATGTTCGTTTTCAGTAAACTAAAGGTTTCTATTGTTACAATGTTATATTAACTGACAGGTGTCTATACAAGGTTTTTTTTTAAATCTTCCAGGCTCCTGCCGATTATTTATATTCTCATGTCGTAAAATAATCGGACAGTACTTAATAATAATATTCATCCAGGACATTGTTAGTATTGAAGTTAATACCTGGCTTAATACTTTCTCTTAACTTAAGAGACTATTTCTCTTAACTTCTAATAACTTAAGATACCCTTATTTCTAGTCAGATCATTACTAGGAATTTATGTTTTTATAGAGATAATAATTAATATAAACATTAGTTTAGTCACCAATTTCGAATTAAAACTGAATAATATGTTTGTTTAATAAAGTAATAGCAGCATGGATCACTACAAAGAGCAATATCGAAGGATTAATTGCGTAATTTATCTCACAGCCCGTGCTATACGTAACATCGCCTCGTTCGGGCAATCTATCTATCAGCCTGTTTCCCCGTATTATCCACTCTAATCGCATATTGCCGTACTAACCACAAAATTAACCATACAAGCTGTGTTTTGCTATCGACTATTTACAACTTTTCAATAATAAAGCATTACAATAGCTGAACGGTTGAAAGGCTGAGTCGGGTTAATTCGAATAAATATAGGCTTATTGCCATGTCATTCTTCAAAAATCTCTGAGTACCATTCTCCAAACGCTGCTCATCACCCATGTAATGAGCAGCGTTTGGATCAGTCAAAGACTAATCCTGAAGAGTGAGAGTAGGTACAGTGGACGGTCCCAGTGGATGGACTAAATATGTGATAATAAACTCGACTAAATTTGAAGCTAGCAAAGGTGGTAGGTTAATGAATCACTGACCGTCAGATTGTGGATGGTTCGTTGTTATCATTGGGAGATATTCGGCCCAGCTAGGAATAGACCTGGCGGGGGTGGTAAGCAAATAAACTACATATTTTTATTGCTGGAGGCGTCAGTTCAAGGCGGCGTAGCTCGTTGCTTACTGACTCCAACGTTGGCGGTGAGGCTCATGTAGTAGCCTGGCGGGTTGGGCTATAGTGAGTGGGTAGGAGTGCTGGATGATAAGTCTGCCTGCCCCTAGTGGCAGATTTGTTATTCCTTCACACGCAGACAGGAAAGCGGGAGTGGAATTTGAAAAGATCAAGGACAGGAAGCTGTATCTCCTGCATTACCGCCATCAGCCACCCTTTAACCATTGATTGAATTATTTTTGTAGCCCTTCCAAGAACTTCTTTGTTGAGAAAAGAGAGTAATGTTTCATATTCATTTCATTATATTCACGATATTCAACTGATTTATTCATATAAATAGAACAGAGTAATATAATTTCAAAAAAACCTTTTATGTCGAGAAAATTCTGTTCTCTTTTTTCATTAAAAAAGTCTTTGCATCAATAATGTAAAATAGAGACAACTACGAATGTGCCGTATTGTTTCGAAGCGCATAGGATTATAACCTATGCTACGTTGTAAAAGATATTTTTCCTTCGTGCTATTACAAACTAGCGTAGGAGTTACCCAGTTATTATTAATTAACTTGGCCAGAAGTGGTTTTGCGTCACAAGTAGGTACCCTAAACGGCTAGCCAAAATTGAATAGAGGTTAAATCTCTTGGGATCAAGGCGATGTTATAGTAACATTATTATAGAGTTACGAAGCTTGGGATAGATTAATATTCACAAAACTTAAATTAGATCAAAATTATTCAAAATTAAAGTGATAAAAAATAATATAATGCTCAAAAGTAGTAGATGATTGTATAATAATTTTCTGTAGGAATTCATTTCATATTTTTTTTATTCTTAATGGTTGACTACAATTACTTATACATTAATTGAAACGACTACCATCTTTTGTAATTAATTATATCGTTAGGACCAGGCAGATTTAGGGGCAATTTGGAAATCAACAATTTCTAAATATTGACTGGTGTGATCTGGTTGGAAGTTTAAGCCATGGCTAGTAGCCATCCCACCAGTAACGATGAACCGCCAAGCTTTTGAGCTTTCCGGTACAATGTAGTTTGGAAACCCATCAGGGGCTTATATTTTACTGCAACGTCCCTTAGCCCATTATACCACCTTAATCTGCATCATCTGACTTGTACTGGGATAACAAGAAAACATTGTCATCATCATCTCAAACGAAAAACGTCCACTGCTGGTCATAGGTTCTTTGTAGGTAGGGTTTGCACATGCCACGGTTTTGTGCCACTTGTATCCAGCGCCGCAATGAGACACGGTTCGAATAACAAAATTGAAAAATATATAGTTCGATGGATTTTCAATAATACCATCGTATCTTATATGAATTCTCTTGTAACTCCAGATTGAGACGTAGTGTTCATAAATGGTACCATTTTTATCCGGCTAACCAATGAGGTTTCGCTAAGCCAACACAATTTATCAGTAAGGCGAGAAATAGCTCATTATTTCGTGGAACATAGAGTTGGTCAGTACCTATTACTACCGAGTATAATTCATGTTTATTTTCTCAGCGTTTGGGGAATGTCTGCGAGCTGCCCTGGTTATCATTAATTAATTAACATTAAGGTAGACAGATTTTCGGGTCACACGAACCTAAATATGTGGCTGAAAAGGCTTTAAGGTCAAACAAATGTTTCATATCTGGGGCTTCCAGAATTAATGTTACTTAAGATCATAGATATATTAAAGGACCGTACGAAGATTATATTAAAATATGTGATCATTATAATTATCTTCACATTCAGGACTAAGTTCGTTTACTATTCGCGATAGTTCGTTTAACGGTTAATTATACATGATGAGGGAGTGCAAGACGTAGTCATGCATGTATTCTACGTATCCAACTTTAGTACTTGGACATATTTTTGCGTCCTTTCTCCGACCAGTTTTTATATTATAAATTAACATTATGACTCTGCTATACTAAATAAACTCACTAGATATTTTCTAATTAATAGCAGAACGTAGCATTAATATTATGTATTAGTTTATTTTTTATATGTTTTTGTAATTAATTAAACTTATAATTCTATCCATTTCTCAAATGGTTGCCTGGAAGAAATCACTAAAGTCATAAAATTTAAATTTTGTACCTTTGTTAATTTTTTTAAAATTTTATTATTTTTAATTTAGTTTTTTTGAAAGCAGCTAAATACTAATTATTTTGTGACACGTGGACGATCTTACAGGTATTAATGTAGCAAAATGAAGATCGCCGAAGCTTGTGGTTTGTGGTGATTCCTCGTCACTGTCCAACTTTTGTCATCATCGTTATGATCAACCCATTGCCGATCCACTACGGGGCACGGGTCTCCCTTCAGAATAAGGAGGGTTTCGGGGTAGCCAAGTACGTCGGTGGCCGCTGGTCAAGTTCGGGTTCGTAGACTTCACACACGTTTGAGAACGTAATGGAAAATTCTCAGGCATGCCGGTTTCGTCACGACGTTTTTATATTTAATTTCTTAAATTAAAAACGCACAGAACTCCGAAAAGTCAGGGGTGCGTGCCGGGCATCGATCTCAGTCACCTCAAAAGGGAGGCCAAAGTTCTAACCGCTAGGCAATCACAGCTTTTTCAAATAATAAGATCACATAATAATAACAAATGTTAGTTGAGAAAAACGCGTTTAATTTTCTTCCGTTAAAATATTATTTTCTGATCCAATCTTTAAAGCAGTTTTCGAGATAAACGAAATATATTAATACATACTATTATTTTTATAAAACATGCTTTGATTTGTACTTATAATAAAAATAATAATTATACTTATATTAAAAAAAATATAGGCTTCAAAAATGGTAAAAATGTAGGTACGAATAGGTAAATATGACGTGACCTATAGGTACCTTCGTAAACGGAAATATATTGGATAAATTATTAAGAGGCATTGGAAATAAGGCACACTTTAATGGCAAATTACAAAATCCCAATAACGGCTTGTACGTAATAAACCACTGCATTCTTCATTCAAATACGAAATTTCTGCATAATCGGTGCATATTGAATATGGTATTTGGATGAAAAATGCGAGCTATCTCTGATTTTATCGTGACATGCATCGGTACCAAGTAAACGAGTAAACACCCTTGCGCATTAATAAAGATACGAAAAAAGCTATTGTATTTTTTAGCTTTCATATATTTTATCGTTATATTTATGTGAAAACAGAAGAAACCTAAAACAGAGTTAAAATCCCGCCAACGTACATGGAATAAAAAGATTATTTTGAAGTTTACGACATCCCTTTTCTTATCTTAACACAACGATAGGTGCCGAATGAACGATGTTTAGGTGGAGGCCGGATTACGACGGATAAAGAACAAGTGTAAGTCAACACAGATTTTGTAAACAAAACCTTGAGAAACTTGATAAATAGAGGAAGACTTTAGAAGCTGAAGGTTTTGGTCCTGAACTCACTTTGGGATGATAAGATATACCGTTTGGAAAGCTGAAGATAACACGTGTGTTTGGAAATATTTATGATTATCTTTATACTAATACCCAAAATTCTCGTCATAAATATTAATTGTCAAAAGCCGCTAAGTTGCGCTCACACTTTTTTTCTTCTTTCTTTCTTTTGCTTTACACGTAATGTATAATTTACTAATCGATGTAAACTTCCCCTCCGAACGTATTTTAATTTTGATTATTCATTATCTCCTAAGCTATGCGTGCCAAACTTCATATAAGCTAATACGCTATAGCGTATCATTTCTTCTACAACATATATGCTGTAAAAGATTTTGTACAAATTTGATAAAAATAGAAGACCACAAATGTGTGCACTAACACAGATGCACTATCTATTCCCTCACTCTCATGGTCTGAAGGGGTCAGTCGCAGGACCGCCAGTTTAACGTGTTCTCCAATGCACGGCAGTGTATCACCGCTATTTTCAAACTTCGGGCTGCTGCTAAGAATTTCTTGATAGAAAAACCCAATACTCATTCAATGACCTGATGAGGGGAATGAACCCAGAACCTCGTGAGATCCAGTTGAACATGCAAGAGCAACAAGGTAGTTCTTCTACCTTAAATATATCGCTCTGTAGTCATCATCATTCGACGGCCGATTGGCGCAGTGGGAAGCGACCCCGCTTTCAAAGTCTGTGGGTGCCAAAAATGTTTGTGTAATGAACATGAATGTTTATAGTGTCTGGGTGTTTATCTGCATATCATAAGTATTTATGTGTATTATCCATAAAAATATTCATCAATCATCTTAGTATCCATAACACAAGCTACGCTTACTTTGGAGCTATATGGCGATGTGTTAATTGTCGTAGTACATTTATACATTATTTATCCTCGACCTGATAGTAATTTCTCCTAGATTACATAAGAATAAGAATTTATATCCTCCCCGCTATTCCAATGCTTATTAGTGAGCAAAACATCACACATAACTGGAAAAAGTTGAAACATTTTATGCAGGTACACACAACAAAATGGACTTTAAAAGAATTCGCAATCGATTTTAAAAGACTGAAAACAGTAGCGTGAAATGTTGTCAGACTGGTCGACATACTTTTACCGGTAGTTAATCCGCTGACCCGCCTGAATTCCTGGCTTAGCTGACGTCAAGCAGGACCTGAGGGGTTCATGTTCAGCTGTGTCACGCGGCATTAAACAGTGGTGCCACGTGTATGTTACTTTATTATAAAATTTTGATCCAGGAGATTTTTGTGCTTTTGCTGTAGGTATTGTAACTTTATTCTAACTAAAACGCTTTTAGGTCATACTCACATAAAACGTAATACTATCTCATATATTTATATGTTTTATATATATATAGACACTTTTTGCTGCAATGAAGTTGATAGCACTTGTAGCACATGACTCAGCCCTCCTTAAGGATTTAAAGGTACACATAATGCAATAGGTGGTAAGAAAAACGGAAACCGAGATTTTTATCATCGACCCATTACCGGCCAAATACAGGGCACGGGTCTCCTGTCACAAAATGAAATGATTTAAGGCAGTAGCTGACCAAGTGAAATTTCTTTGACTTCGTTAAGGAAGTTAAGAAGATTATGGAGGACTTTCAGGCATTTAGGTTGGCCCATGATTATTGATATTATCCTTCACCTTTATGTTTAGCGTTTGCTAGTTATGTTTTATTGCTTGAATTAAAAACGCACAGTAAAATTCCGAAAAGTAAGCGGTGCGGAGGTCGAATTCGGTTCCCCAGAAAGCCAAAGCCTAAAAAGAGGACCTAGTTTAACAACTAGGCTAATATCGTTTTCAAGATCATATATATTACAATTTTTATTTATATTTTGTGCTATTGGGAAATGTTAAATATTTAGTCTCCACATTTTAAAACCAATGTCTGCACGGCAAATGGTAGCAACATTTTTGACAGAGGTACGAATACGAATCATTTAATTTTTCTTGTTACTCCTCCATTTACATCAAACGTTTTGCAACGGCTAACTATTCCAATTCAAGTCAGTAGTTAGTGGCATAAGAAGTTATGACACGAACAGGTAGAACTTTTGGTACGGAATCCGAAATCAGTGTATGGAATTGGTACACATTCCAGAAATGGCAAATGTTTGTAGCTATTGCTACGCTTTCGTAGAGCCACTCAAGTGAGTTTTAGGGCACTTCACTTGGGCACCTTAAAATACTGCACCTATGTTTATGAAATTTGGCACATATAGAATTTTAATCCTATAGATGGCCATAGTTTAGGAAAATTTTAACCTGAATTTTAGTAGCTGGGATTTAGCGTGTCTTAGAAACCGATTAGGGGTTTAATGTAAAAGCCATACTCCGAACAGGTCAGCCCTATACCATCTTAGACTGCACTATCACTTACCACTATGAGATAGCAGTCTTGGGCTACCTTGTAGTGCAATAAATAAAAAAAACAATTAATGATTTTTGTTCCTCATAACACACCGCATGATAAATAATACAAACTTGCCGAAATATTGGATATCTATATATATACAAGGCAAAGGTGACTGATCTATCAACGCACAGCTCTAACTACTTGACGGATCGGGCTAAAAATGTTAAATGGGGGATGAAAGTTTGTATAAAATCCTTCATTTATCAATTTATTTTTCAAGTTACATCCATGAAACCTTGGTTTTAGGTTTTCGATTACAAATAAAGAAATATAATAAAATATAAGGCATGAAAATTAACACGAAAGTTTCTAATTTTTTAAGTAATTTACGTTTATATTTTTGTATTAGCAGCAAGACTTTTTTTTTTAAACTTTGTAGTTAAAATTTACCAAATCAAAATTAAACTTAACGTTAGCGATGCTGCGGGCAAAAGCTAGTTCAATATATATATATTAACAGTTCCCGCGGGATTCTAAAGAAACAGTAAAAAACGCGGATGAATTCGCGGTCAATATCTTATTATTACTTATTACTGAAAATGGTCACGGTCGTTACTTAAAATAACTTTAGGCAACTTTATTATGAAACCATAGAAGCTGCGATTGTAAGATCACTGCTATAATATTAATGTAGCCTTACTGAAATTGGATATAAGTATCCACTGGAAACTTTCAGTCTTGCATATGGATGAGATAATTCCAAAGACCGGGTGTGCGAAGTTTGAGCAGCCGCTGTATTGTTGAAATAAATTGAAACTATGCGATTTAAATACTAGAAATCTATAAATACTACAAAAAATAAATTCAGCCCAACGCCGCTGTATGTTGAAAAACCATTTTTTTTTTAAAACCGCTCAATAGGTTATATTAAAATTTCGTGACGGAAAAATGTAGGTTCTACTACTTACGATATATTAACCTTTTTTTGAGTTGACTGCAATCTCACCTGTTGGTAAGTGACGATGCAGTCTAAGAAGGCAATGGGCTGACTTGTTAGAGGTATGGAAGCACGAGTAATATTAAAACCTTTTCGATTAAAACACGACATCGTAACGGAACGCTCAATCGCTTAGCGGCACGTCTTTTTCGGTAGTGTGGTAACTAGCCATGGCCAAAGCATCCTAACAGACCAGACCGGAGAAAATTCGGGAATTATTTTAATTTCTAAATCCTCAAACTCGGGACCCTCTACTTAACCAACCAACATACCGACAAAGACGTGCCGCTGATCGATTTGGATATACGATGTCGCGTAGTTGTCTGCATCCCTAAGTGTACGCGTAGGAAGCTCTACACATCTTCGTTTCTGATCCAAAGGCATTCCAGATCCTAGCGGTGCCGCGAGGATCTGGAATGCCCTTCCAGCTTCCATTTTGCCCAGTACCTACAATATGAGTACCTACAAATCAAGAGTGAATAGGCATCTTTTAGGCAAGCGCGCTCCACCTTAGGCTGCATCATCGCTTACCATAAGGTGTGTATTTTTTTTTTTTAACTCCCACTTTATGGAGCGTCTACTTTCCTCCGTCGGTCGGTCGGAGACCTTTTTTGACTAAATTTTATTTCATTTTTATATTGGGGCTTTGAGTGATAATATTTAAAATGTGTATTATTAGTGTAAATAGTAATGGATGATATTCATTTCAATAATAAATTAATAACTCAGATCATAATAAAACGCGCGCTCCACCTTAGGCTGCATCATCGCTTACCATCAGGTGTAATTGCAGTCAAGCGCTATGTCTATAAACATAAAAAAAAAGTGTATGTGATATGGATTTAATATAACTTCCATACCCCAGGGGGTTAAATCCATATCTATCTTAGTTTACCAGCAGGTAAAATTCAGGTATCCTGTACATATTGGATTAAAAATACACAATTATTGGGTTCGTTTAGAGAAAGTTGGATTATATCATTAGCACTTTAAAATACCCCAAACTAATCGTCTTTTATCAAAATTTAGTTTACATGGGTAGAGAAAAGCTTTATAGTTGTGTTTCAATAGAACCATCTACACCAAAGTGGTGATTCAATGTAAATTGTTTAGTCAATGGACGCAGAAATGGCCCATAAACAACACGATCGTGAATACAAATCGCATATTACGTTCATTGAACACCCGGCTTTGCAACATTATCATTATAACTAGTTTAGGCATGGCCATTGACATGATCGTATACGACATTCGCATGTCTTGGAACTGTGACAAATAAAGCTAGAACTAAACTAAGGGCCTGTTTCATCACCTTCTGAAAAGTCTCGGATAGCCTAAACAAAACTTTTGACACTTTACGTCAAGTGACAAAGACAAAGTTTGAATAAGCCATACGATATACTGAAAAAAATAAAATATGGATTTGTAATCACTAAATGAAAATAAATATTACTTTCTTTTAATTTTTTACTTTTCCAGCTATTACTGGAGGTAAAAAAAAAGTTAAATTGGTTTACCGAAAAAAAAATCGACCGTGACAGGACTCGAACCTGCAATCTTCGGATCCGAAGTCCGACGCCTTATCCATTAGGCCACACGGTCGGTATAGTAAGTGGAATAAGTTTCCATCGTCATACTTTTACAATGTGCATTGAGCTTTACCATTCTACTGCATATAAAGTGTAAATGCTATATTTTATTTCAACGGATGTCAACATGTTGATTTTGGCAAATTATGACCATTGTTGGAAATTGTTGTGAACAAAATGTTTACAAGTAAAAAGGTGTTTATATACCAAACAATGCGACATCGGCTTACCGCTTTATCTCGGGATTAGTATATATCTTAGCCAATTTACGCGACTCCGTGTCACATGATGAGCCTTTGTTTGCAGGATCAGGTGCGAACATTTCGTTTTGTTGAAAAAAGTATTTCAATTTCGTATTATTTTGACTTCTTCAGAATGAGTAACTAAGCTGAATACTGAAAATTAGTAGCGTAGCACTAATAAGTCTGCATTCATAATAGAGTATACATTACGTATATTTTTTTGTAGTTTCGCCTTGTAAAGATGTAGTAGTTAAAAATGATGGACACAGGGCAATACTTTGCAGAATGTGTTTCGGGCGTGCCCTACGAAATGTTGCTTTGTTTATTGGCAATTGTTTTCCACTTACCATCAGGTGGGTTGTCTGGTCGGTCAATGAATTATTCACTATAAAAAAAAAGTATCGTCAATTAAATCATGATATAACTATATATTAACCTTCCGTACATATAATGTTATGTTCACATTCTAATTATTTAAAAAAAAAAATGTCTTTTCTTCTAGAATGTCGATACTTTAACCTTACTAGAAAATAAACAAGCGTTCCGGTTTTAAGTAAATAGAGTTACATAATAACCTGAACACAAAACAGTATCAAAATCTGGAATAACCTTCCAGCTTCCATTTTCCCCAGTGCCTACAATGAGGACGTTTAAATCAAGAGTGAATAGGCATCTTCTAGGAAAGCGCGCTCCACCTTAGGCTGCATCATCGCGTACCATCAGGTGTGATTGCAGTCAAGCGCTCATCTATAATAAACGTCATAAAAAAAGCCCGAAGTATACATACCTTATAAATTTTAAAAGCATCGGCATGAGGAGTACCGCGTGTTGAGCACAAATATGTATACAGATGTAACCTCCTCTTCCCGCAGATAACGTACGAGGCAACTTAGCGTATAACGGAGAGCGGGCAGTAACATCCTCTGTGCTACTTCCATCTACTCAGATCACTGACCCATGCGCCCAGCCTGGAAATCCTGGATAAACAATCCCGTTGGAAGAGGTCGTTACTCCTGCAGTGCAATGTTATATACTATATAACATTGCAACATATATTATTAACAATCACAAGATAACAAACGTTTAACTATTATAAATTACAGATAGCTGTTAGTTTGAAGTTCCAGCATCATAATTGTGCACAATTAATCGAAAGGTAAAGCCTATAAATTCTGTCGCCGCAACAATTTATTACGAAAATCGATAACGATTATTCATTTTTGAGTGCTGAGTAATTCCAAACAATGGAACCAGAAAAATACCGATTGGAGCACGCGACAATCAATTTTTACCAGCGAATGAATACCTACCAACCGAGGTAGACTGTATTATAATGAACTCTTTATTTGTATTTATATCGGCCACCGATACAACTATTCGCTTAGTTAAGCGCAATGCAGGGATTGGTAATTGTATCTCAAAGCGCTTCAAAAAGTGTTTTCAATTGAATTTTGTATATTTTTATAATTCAATAAATTTAATTATTAAAATCTTTATTATTTTATTTTACTTTTTCTACTTGGTATATTGTTTTCCAACATGGAAACCCTCTGTGCTTTTTGCTGATGAGATAGAAGACTCACTGGGTCATTAGTTTGCTTTTGAATATGTTTGAAATAATTTTTTAAATAAGTTTGCTTAAAAGACGAAAATAATGAACTTATCGAAGTCCTGATACAGCTTGTTAATCATAAGATTCAACTGAGATCCTGACTTGCCTGGTGTTGGAATCTATTAAAAAAGTTCATAAGTAAATACTGCTTGTATACAGAGTACACTAAATATTTACCTTAACTTATGGACAAATTTTTATTGGTGTGATTGGATGACTACACTAATTTTTTGTTAGATTATAGGTACTTTGTTTTCATTTTTAAGATAAATAAATGTATACGGAAGATTCCCAACACTATTGTAAACTGACTAATATGTATCATAATATATAAGCGAATAGTTTCGCCAAATTTTCTATATAAAATTCAAAAAAATTCAAAATTCATTTAATTCAAGTAGGCCTAATATAAGCACTTTTGAAACGTCAAGTATAACAATACTATGTGAGTATTGACTCCTAGAATTACACAATTATACTTTCAACTACTCTTCTAGGTGGTTTGTTTCAATAGTGGATACACAAATTCCAGTCCAGTCAGATGAAAAAATTAAACAGCATTTCTTTGACAATCGAACTATGTAATGGAATGGAGCGCGAAATTTCGCTTCAAAAAGTGATACGCACCATCAAGTAATTACCTTGTTAAAACTCAAAATACAGATCTACCAATTAACTGTCGTCAAATAGTTGAATGATATTATTATATAAGAATTTATTTAACCGTTCCGGCAACACTTTTAATTAAAATGTTTGTTTCGTTTGATTTGGAAATCTGCCGGCATCCGCCCTGAATATTTATGATCTCTGTTCGTTGTAATTCTTCCAAACTGTATACTTATGCAACGAGTGAAGTTTGTATTTGTAAGTCCAGCAACATATTGCGCCTAGCTAAAATGGTAAACCAACGGCAGCTTCAGACTTGCATATTTATGAGGAACTTCAAAAGAGTTGAGTGACAGAAGTTAAGTAGCCACTGTTTTGTTGCGGCGAGCGGTGAGTGGCTTCGGTCATAATTTAAAGTTTAGAACTTATAATATGTAATGTCTAAGTTTTTAAAATTAAACTGGATAAGGAATACTGAATTGTTTAATAGTTTTGTAAATTACCCATAGTTTTTTCTTTTTTATTCTTTGGATATAAACATATATCATCGCAGACTATTTTGTACTTAAGTTGTACTATACTCTGGTACATTATTTTGGTTAACCTCTTAGATTTCAGCCAGCGTTTGCAAAAAATGTGTTTATTTACGACATAAAATTCGAATTCAAATTTCTTTATTCATGCAAGCCCATCACTTATGAAGCGTTCATCCATATATGTTTACATAATTGTAATGAGATGTTGATTACTTCGTTCGCCAAATTAAACCTTAAGCTACAAGGGTTCCAAACGCGCCCTGGAAGCGCGCTCTAAGAAGAGCCCACAACAAACTTAGCCGGGTAATTTTTTTTTGTTATCACCATCTCACAGTAAATTAATATTAAGATACGAAGTTAGAGCAATTCACACCCAAGCTTTTTTATCGTTTAAGTAATCCTTAACATAATAATATATTTTTTCTGTAAACTTACGTTTTATATAAACTTTGACTTATTGAGTGACATCTCAAAGATTTCATTCGGTAATTTGTTATAAAATAATATACAAATGCCCTTGAATGGATTAGCAATTTTATGTGGCCTAGTAAACTGCGCAACGAGTTTATTTTTGCTTCTTATATTTATTTTCTTATAAATTTTGTTAAACTTTTTTATGGACATCATATTAAAAACCTTTAGAATTATATCAGTGTTTCTCTGCAATACTCGTATTATGCATTTATTATACATATAAATCTTCCTCTTGAAGCACTCAAACTATCAAACAACTGCATCTAAATTCGTTGCATTTTTTTAAAGATCTAAGTTTTATACTATACTGTGACACTGCTGCTTAGCCCAAAGATTGTTTATATAATACTGTTAACACAATAAAATGTTAATACACAGTTACGACAGTTAGGCCCGGATAATAAACATTGTAATAAATTCAAAACAAGTGAATTATTCGAAAACTTTTTTATGTAGGTACCTCGTTCTAATTTCTGTTCTGCAAATAGCTTTGTTTTTCCCTTCACGTTATTTAAAGCTTTGAAATGATTATAGCTTTGCAAGTTTAGCAATGTATTTCGTAACTCACAATGATTAAATCTAATTAGGATATCGGGTACTTTTAGTTTTCTTTTATCAGAGTATTCGTTTAGTTTTAACCGACTTTAAAAAAGGAGAACGTTCTTAATTCGTCGGAATATATATTATATATTTTTTTTTATTTAAGAGTCATTTCTTATGATTGTACCTATGTAGTCTATATTAATATGCTTACATTATAAAATATTATAATGTAATTTATTTTAAACTTCTATACATAATCAATGAATGAAAAAAAGCATCAAGGATAACAGTCTGTCCATGTGTCAAGATTATTTTTAAAATAAAGTGTCGCATATAATAAAGATCGCATATTTCTATTATCTATTTTTATAACAATAGCTATAAATTTTTCAGCCCGAATCAAGAAAAAATGAAATTTTGAGGGTTGAGACAAACTAACTTAAATTATTGCGGTATAATAAAAAACGCTTAGAAAAATAAAGTTTTTAAACTTTTAAACGTTTTAAAATTTGAACTTTTTTATTTCGGTGTGCAAAGTAAAAAGCGGTGATAGCCTACTGGTTATGCCATCGGCCTTCCTTTCCTACCACCATACACAGATCACCAACCCGTCTGCCCAGCGTGGCGATAATGGGCAAAACGTCCCATTTTGAGAGTCCAGCTGTGAACTTTTAATATGGGCTACTGAAGATAATCGTTTTGAAATTAAATACAATTATTGCCTTTACAACATACGAGTATATTATGTTGACATAATATTGCATTACTTTATAGATCACGATGTTTCAAGCTTGAAGTCAAAGAAAACAAACTTATAGAGTACAATAGCGGTTCTTAATTAATTAACAAAGAAGTAATTGCCGCGGATCGCCAATTCTCTTAAGGCAGTTTCGAATTAAATAACAGATAGATAAAGCCTGTCGTATCAGGACAATAAAAGGCAATACTTTTAAAGAATAGAAACAAAGACGTAAATCTTTGTTGGTAGCCTGGTTGACATACTGCTACAGGAAGTTAATCTGTTGATCCGACCGAGGTCCTGACTTGGCTTGATGTCGGAACGCTTGTATATCACGCGACAATTTACTCTTTATACTAACAATACAAAGGCGATTTTTAATCGACTAAGTGGCATTTTACGTTATTTTTTTATTGCATCTTAGAGATGCAATAAAAAAATAACGTAAAATGCATTCATTTACTTAGAAATTTTCATTCATTTCATTCCATTATATCCACAATGCAAGTTTAAATGCGTTTTAATAATAATAAATAAAGGGGTCGTTCTAACTTAGGTAAGGTATTGTATTTACTGATTTTGAGTAACTGAAATACTAAGTAAGCGAATATATTGTGGCGACTACTGTTCGGCTAAGTGCTTAAATTAAATAAACCTTACTTTAGATATTAGAAAAAGCACTTGGACAGCGAGACTTCACTTTTTTGGAGCGTTTTATTGACCATTTAGGATTTTATAGTTGCTAAATAGGTAATTTTTTTATAAGGTATCGCCATCAATCCACTTCTATGTCATATTTTACATGTAATGTACGCATCAAAAGTGTTATCTATGTGCCTGTTTGAATGAATAAATATTTAACTTTGACTTTGACTATACAATTCGATCACTCAGTATTTACATTCGATTGCAAATTAGATTCGCATAGTAGATTATTGTCATTTAACAACAAGCATGAGAAGTTTCATGTTAACTTATTAATCAATTTATATTAGGCTATAAACATCTACATAATGCCGAAAAACCGTTGTCTTACGAAACAGAAAAGAAGAAAATTTTATTTTGTTATTCACATTTGCGCAATTTTTATACGGAATGTAAATTAGAAGGCGTCTTATTTGAACAAACGGCGTCAGGTTATTTGACTAACTGTAGTGCTTGAAGAATATAATGATACTTTGACGAATGAAGTGTTTCAGACCTCCATATTATAAATAATCGAAAAGAATTTTTTAGAGGCCTATTCAGATTGATTGACGGGTTTTGATAACATAAGAATGTTTGTTGCCTTTTGCGATTGTTTACCTTATTAAATAAAAGCATAAAGATAATTAAGATAGATAGATATAATGGACGATTCAATTAGGTAGGGCTAATATCGAGAACGAGCTGAACCGCCGAATCCAACTCAGTTTCGGGAAAGTTCGTAACATCTTTTCGCCCAAAATCCCTCAGTGCCGGAAGACCAAAGTCTTCGAACAGTGCGTTTTGCCAGTGATGACCTATGGTTCCGGAACATGGTCGCAATCACTCAGCGGGGTATGGAAAGAGCTATGCTCGGAGTATCTCTGCATGATGAAATCAGAGATGAGTAGATCCGTAGCAGAACCAGAGTTATCGACATAGCTCAACGAGTCGCGAAGCTGAAGTGACAATTGGCGGGGCACATAGCACGGAGAACGGATGGACGTTGGGGTTCCAAAGTGCTAGAATGGCAGCACCGCACTGGTTAGCTCAGCGTTGGTCAGGGGGACAGATGACATTAAGCGCGTCGCAGGGCGCCGCTGGACACAAGCGGCACATAACCGTGGATTTTGGAACAGCGTTGTGTGTCATTTGCCTTTTGTCTTTTAAATTACATTTTCACGTGCAATGTCAAAATGTTATGTATAAGTGAGACAGTGTATGTTATCTTACAATATTTGTATTGACAACATACAAATTCATTAAAAGCAGGCATTTTTTAGGTAGTTAGAAATCGGAAAACAAAAATTCAATCAATAATTAATATTGTTTTATGTTCCCTTTTCATCATAAATGGTGAAATAAACAAAATAATTAAATGCAATCTTCTAACGCCTTCGTAACCTCGGCCTCTCTCGTTCCTAGAGGTCGCCCTTGCGGCAATGTGCGAGAAACTTAGTAACTGACTACCTTCGGAACTTTTCAGATATTACCTCCATTATTTTATGAGATGACAGAGGTTGGGCGCATATTAGAAAAGTTTGTAAACGGCCGTTTAATGTCACCCCGATTCATTTTTAATGACCTACATAAAATGTAAATTCTTCAAGTAATTATTATGGTTTGGTTTCGTACCGGACTAATGATAGAGGGTTTAGTAGACAACTTTCTCTATTTTATAAAATGTTAGTAATATTTTCATAAAAATTTTAAGGTTTCAATCAACTAAACTAGCTGTGTTCTTCGATTTAACTCTTATTTTTAACGTAGCGTGATGTTATGTTATTAACTTATTTAATATATTATGAATAATTGTTGACTTAACAATTATTCATAATATATCATGGAATTCCGCAAAGAAACGCCTGCTTCTATCCAATCAACATGATCAATGTTTATCCATCTAACAGCATCCCCAGCCTATTAAGTCCATCTGTGTATCTGTGTGTACAATTTTATAATCTTCATTAGTAGTATGAATTTGGTGTTGGTTGAAAAAAGGGTATTTAATAATAGTAAAACGCTTTTCATGAACATTCATAGCAAACACATAACAGCTTGTAAAATCAGAGCGACGACGTGACGTGTAGAATTCTGTGAGATCCTGTCAAGAGGCCATTAAAACATTCTCCAACGTGCTCATATTTGAAGCATAACATCTAATTTTACCATAAACCTTTTATCGTTAATATATTCAGTAGGTATAAAATATAATCTGAGGATTTCAAGTCAGTGAATCACACGGTCAACTAAATTTAATTTTTTGAGCACTTACTCTGGCTTTTTTTAACAAACCCGAGATTCGGTTACAGACAGTATGAATTTAATTTACAATCAGATGTTGAATTAGATTGGTTATTAATTTCGGGTATTAGTATAAGTAAAAAAAAAATTTTTCGACCAAATGTTAAGGCCAAAGGAATATAAAAAGTGGTGGGAATTTAAATACAGATAAGCTATATGAACTGCAAATGAGCAGTTCATATAGCTTATGAGGGAATCATTGAATGACGTCCAGTCCGAAATGGCGTCTTACTGTACTGGCGTGAACTTTAGGTTATATTTAAGTATTTTAAAATAAATTTTAATTTTCAGACGAAAACTAAAAAAAAAATGTTTTAATAAATATATGAAATAAAGTAATACTTCATATTTGTATTTTTAGCAATTCTTACAGTGGTTTTTGAGCGTTCATCTTTTGTGTACTAATTAAGCTAGTCAGTTCATTGTTGTCTTTGAGATCCGAAACCTTAATAACAAAAGAAAGGACGATTGTTGTATAATCAAATTTGCTACCGAATTAGGTACAATGTACAGATGGTGCCCAGCAAGTGAATAAAGAGCGAAGTGATAGGGTCCCGATAAACGTGTCCCGATTACTGATGGCTACTCCCACATTTTTGATATTCAGATCGTGCAACCACTGGGAACAAAACCCCAGTTAACTTCGCGATATTGAAAGATTATGGATTTCCGATGTACTGAACACATTCCAGAATATTATCTATGATAGATAATGTGAATCGTTTAAGCACCTAACGGCTATGGTGTAATAAAACCTTCCATTATGTGCTTATTGTAATACTTAAACACGGGAATGTATTTAGAGGCAGTTAAGCCTGCTTTTTTCCCCTTTGAAATGGATAACGTTAGATTTAGTGTATAGTAAATTTAGCATTATGTTGAGATTTATATACAACCATAAAACTGGCAAAACGTATAAATTTTAACAGCATATTGGCAGTAGGTATATATTAATAAGATCGTTGATACAGACCACTGTGGTGGGACGTAACGCTGCCAATTGCCAAAAGTGGGGATGACTCGCGCGGAAAGCGGTATGATCCTATGAAGACTACTGCCATGTATTTCATCTCGCCAGTTACTACCATTCTGTCAAGAGTGCACAACTTGGAGAAGAAGAATTAATAAAATTCACAGATTATTAACACCCTACAACTGAGCCCTGCCTTCTGTATTTTAGTAAGGAGGGTTTCTCTCAACGCTTATTCAATATGGATTGGTGGGCTGAAATATCTATTACAATATTTCTAATAAGAATCAGAACTGACGCCGACCGAAGACTCGGAGGCACGGGGATAGGGCAGTCGCTACGCAACAACTTCTAAATTCCAAGCATGTAGAAATTTTCAATTTCTTGAATTTTGTTTATGTTTTCTTAATGCCAGAAACTCGTGGTCTATAATCCAACATGCTAACGACTAAATAGGCGAGGCAATTAGAGAATTGAATATTTTAAATACCTATGTCATTTTATCAATCGTGCGAATTTTTCCTACTTAATATCAGCTATAAAACAGACTGCAACACGCTTTCTGTAAAAAAAACTAAAACTTTTATTGAAAAGTCTATCCATACTCGGTCGCACTATTCACGGATCTGTCAACGGTTCAAAAACCGCAACGTGAAGCGCTTTATAGCAAAATGAAATGTACACTTCGGATTTGCTCTGTTCAAATTCAAAACATTTTATTACACAATATTTCATTTTTTATTATTAATTTCTTACTCTTAAATGACACAAATTTAATTGTTCAAATTCAATAAATAAGATGGAAAAAAATTAGAAAGTTGTATCTTACCTTACGACGTGGAAATTGGTGCCAATTCTGTTGTAGACCAAACCCAAACTAAACTAAATTTAAAAGTTTAAAGGTTTTGCTCTCCTTTTTCTCCAGAAACACAGGGAAAAGGACAGCTCTACTTTAAGACCTGTCATGTTAGAATAATTAACTGGCACTAACTGAATAATGTATGGCAGATATTCTTAGCGATTTGGTTAAAAAAATAAAATGTTATCATCCTCTTAAAAATAATTGTAGACTAGACTTTTTCGTGAATTTAGCAAAATCTTGGAAAAGAAGTGTAAAAATTCAGTAAAAAAAAACAATCGTTTCAAACTGCACCGTTTAATTTTTTCCGATAACACTATTGTACTCGTTGTGATCGACAATTCCAGTGCGCTGGCGGTAAAAAAAGAAGACGAAAAAGCTTGTGTAACATTTTCACGAATTTCGATTGCTCCATGAGGTACCGATTCCGAATCGCAGATTATTTTCTGAAATCCCATATATGTCTGAAAAAGCTGATGGATATAGAACAAGCAGTTTTAATAATCCATACTAATATCATAAATTCGACTCAACCAATGCACCGTTATTGATTAAATCCGCAGCTTATAGCTTATGCTAAGATTTGTTGGAGGCTCTTCTTAGACCAGGTCGTGTTTGGACCCTCTTTTAGGTATTTTTAGGAGCTTTAAGTTTAAGTTAACGAATGTAGTTATCATCATCGCCTCGAATAATGGAAACATATATAAATATATGTGTTTATGTATGAATGCTTCATAAATGCCTTGAGACGTCTATATTAATAAATTTATTTCGTAACTGTTTGTTCGGAAAATGCCCGGTGCATTTTCCGGTAACATACCCGGGAATCGTTAAAAAACTTTTGTTACATAACCACGGCTGCAAAGCTAAACTGACCTTGCCGAAATTTTGCAAAGATATAGTTTACATCCTGAAGACGGAAGTACTTTTATAACGATTTCAAAATCTGAAAAAAATGCGGACGAAGTCGCAAGCAATATTCGATGCAGATAGCCTATCTGCATAAAACAAAGCTTGACGATGTCACTTGTCTGGCAACTAACAAATTACTATCAGTGATAAATGAATTTTGTTTAAATTGTTATGCTGCACAAAAGAAATACGTTACTTCGACCATGAATCATGAAATGTAATATGATAAAAATGAAATTTGTGGTTGCTAATAGAATTTGATATTTAATAAAGTATTTAAATTAATTATCTCTTGTCACGAATATTTTTAAAAGTAGGGTATAACACAGAATAATTCTCGTATTCTGTGATTTGAATTTGATTACAAAACAAGATTTGTATGCATCTAAGCAGAATTCTGTTTTTATTCCAAAGGGACTCGTGATAACTAATAGGCATTGTAAAGAACTGTGGTATTAAGTGTCAAATACGTGTCCATGGGTTATAACATTTTGATTTACCACTGACACGTAAAAAGCGTTTGACTTTCTCGTTTCTAAAACGCACCGCCAAAATCGTATCTGTCCACCACCTTTTCTATAATTGGATTTATAAAAATGTCTATTGTTCTATATTAAAGGTAAACCTAACCCTTTAATCTAGAGTAAAAGACATCTTCATGGCAAGCGTGCTCTTTCTTACGCTCCATCTTAACTAAACTCTTAACAAACAATTTCCCTTACCGATTTCGGCCACCGTGGCCAACCTCCACACAGATTTTCAAACTACGCGGGAGATATTATAGTGCACAATTGTGTGCGCCAGCACGGGTGTACTGTCTACTCTCTCTCTCTCATAGTCGGATGGGATGGTAGTTCCAACACGATACAACGATATCAGGCGCAGCTTTACGTGCTCTCCGAGGCACTGGTGTGAATCGCCGCCAATTACCAAATTCCAGGCTGATACTAAGAATTGATTGATGAACAAAGCAAAAATATATTATTCATTGTCTATCAATTATAAAAAATCTGTTCTTTTGTTGTAACGGGCCAATCTCCGGAACTACCAGTTGTTTTTTTTTTTTGTTTTTTTGCATTTGATGGCCCTATTCTTGGAGAAGACCTAGAATACTCTCACATCAAGCTGGATTAGCACGTAGACCTGTAGTGATAATAAGATCTAATTTTAATTTGTGGATATTATAGTTATGTTAATCCATAATTTATTTATGAAGGTACCTTCAAATTCTTTTGAGCTTAACTAATATACTATTCAATGTTAAGCCTTATTAATAAATGGACGGTTTAAAAAGCTTTGGGATTTTCATGAAATACCGCTTGGCTAAAATGTTCATTGCTTAGCTCGGCTCGTTTAATAATTTTGCAAATACGTTTTCAATTTTATTTTCACTAGTAAATTTATCGAATGCAACAACAGTATAATAGGGGCCTCATATTAAATTTATATTAGGCCTCTATTAGACTGTAATTTATCTATTACCTAATTCTATGAGTCCAACTCATAAGAACAATATTTGATCACAATATATGATAACTAAATTTTGTCTATGCTCGTAGTTATGAGATACTATTTATTTGTAACTGAATATGTTTGGGATCATATTATTCAGGTTTCAAATGTAAATTCAATTTAATACGTTGCCACTAAAATGTTGTTAAACGTTGAGGTATGAGTAAATCTGTATCACCATCATCGTCACATCATCAATATACCCCATTAGCGGCCCACTTTAAGCCAATGGTCTACTCCCACAATGTGAAAGGTCTAAAGGTCTAGGCCTTAGTCCACAACGCTGGCTCAGTGCGGATTGGTGGGCATAATGGTCTCAGAGGTGTGTGGAACACCTTTGAGACCATTATGAAGAACTCTCAGGCGTGCAAATTTCCTCAGGATGTTTTCCTTTACCGTTGAAGTAAGTCATATTTTAATTGCTTAAAACGCACATAACTTAGAAAAGTAAGAGAAGCGTGTTGGGATTCAAACTAGGCCCCCGGAAAGTGAAGCCGAAGTCCTAACCACCGAATGAGTAGATCTAGGTTTAGTGTGAAAAAAAAATCGACAATTATAAATATATGACTACTTTATACTACTTCATAATCATTCAGTAGGAAAATTAAATCTAGTAGCCATAACAACCTTGAACATGACGTTTTTAATAATAAGTTGTAATGCTTAAGGACCGAGTGGGAAGCAGATTGAAACTGGGAACATCTGGAGCTAGTTTAGAGAAGTTCAAATAGATGGCGCTAGTTTTTTTTACTATCTAAAACTTAACATATAAATCTGTGAGTACAGCAAAACATTTTACACGCAGTGAAAACACTGTTAAACTTTGTCCGTTTCAAATTCAATATATTAAGCGAGCGTGCTCTTGCCCAGCCGACACTAAAACTCACTCGAGCGTCGCTCACAGGAAATTTATTGTTTTCCTAAGAAAATTTTCTTTCAATATTGCATTCTTGCTGAATCCTTAGCAGCAAATCTTATTAATATATTTATTATCTTCGCTAAAACTGATGATACCCCATCAATTACAATAATACAAAAAAAAGGTTTGTAATTTTAGCAGAATAAATTAACTTTATCAAATAATAGATACCAGAATTTACAACGCTAAATCATTGCTAAAAATATTTTACTTTGTTGTATAACCTAAATTAGGCAAGTATTAAATGTCAGCTATTAAATTATCTTTCTTATTGACTTGCTATTAAAACGCACCGTATGTTATAAACAGACTGTACAAACCATTGGTTTTACCTCGTGGTTTTACATTCATAAATAGAACCGTATATAAATCTACTCAAATTTTTCTATACTATAATGTCGATTTTCAATTAAATGCTCGTAGGCTGTTCTCTAAGATTGTAACCTATTATTTTTAATTAAAAGCGTCTTTCCTATAATATAGGCCTTGTAGAATATTTAATCCCTCTCGCAGTGCAACCATTTTCTTAATGGAAAATCCAAAGCCTCTATCCTGCAATTGTACCTAAAGCAATGTTGCGTTTTCTAATAACGGTTTCTTTAATATTTTACATAAATGATAATTAAAAACAAAATGACCAAATGTTATGTACAGGTTGTTTATTATTTGTTTTTAGGGTTCTGTACCTAGAGGGCCAAACTGTGCTTTTATACATTTTTGCCTGTACTATATTACATAATATATTATGTGCTATATTTTAAAAAACAAAAAATATAGCACATTTTATATTAAGGAAGGTTTTTTTAAATATATTATGACAGTAAAATACATAAATAACAATAACAATTATTGTAAAAGCCATCTAGAAATTATTTTGATTAGCAAACCTAATAGTTGAATTTATTCAGGGTAACCTTATTTGAGCTATTCATAACATGATCAGCAAAATAAATCAATAAAGGTAATAAAATCAAATTATGCGATTGTTTTGGCTCCTTTTTGTAATATTCAACACTTACATGATTCATCCTATCAACCCATTGCCGGGCACATACACACGGCATAACAGGGCACGGGTCCACCACGGCATAGTACGGATTGGTAAACTTCACACGCCTTGAAAACATTATGGAGGACTCTAAGGCATGCAGGTTACCTCTTGATGTTTACCGTCACCACTAAAGCAAGTGATATTTTAATTTCTTGAAACGCACATAACTAAGGAAGAGACAACAGAAAAGTTAGAGTTGATTGCTGGGATTCAAACTCAGCCCCCCAAAAGTGTAGTCAAAGTCTCGATCACGGGGCTATCACCACTTATCCCGTTGCCACTTTTCGCTTTTTGTAAATTATTACTGGCATATAAATATGACTGAAAGGCGATAAGCGTGGATGTAAAGCGGGTCGCTTATATAAGGGATCCGTCGCTACTAAGCCTCGGAAACCCTTTCTCCGTCTTCGCAAATCATCGGAGATTAGGCCAAAAGCGCTCACACCTTTGACAATATTTATTTCACGGATGGCGAGGAATTTCAAAGTTGTTTAATATCGAAAAACGTTAGAAGTGAGAATTGAGACCATCCAATTGTTATTTATAGGACAACAGCTTATTGATATTCGATGAAATGCTTTATTCTAGAATCAAGCACGTATACATTAAATAAATTAACTACTAATTGGAAAATATTCGTATGCTATATGTCGTTTTGCATACATACACTGTTTTAATTAGGATTTGAGATTAAAAGTAATAACACAAACCGGTATATTATGTTTTAAGTAGGTATAGTTTTAGATTAATTAATATTTGATTAGTTACTGATCTACCTAACTGTTATAATATACTAAAATGTTAAAATCTATACTAATAATATAGTTGCGGAGTTTATTTAATTCCAGATACCTAGAACTACAAGTTTGATTTGAAAAATATTTTTTGCATCTAAAAGCCCAAATCCCGAAAAGGGTAATAGGGTATTTACTACTGTTATCTACACGCCACAATCCTTAGGAGTTGAGCTAAGAGCGGAAGATACGCCGCGGTGGGTCATATTGTAGAAATGACATGTAAACCTCTCAATCTCTTAGTTATCTTAATCAATTTGCTAAGAAACTGGTTTTCAACAAACATCATCTTTTTTCTCATAACAAATTAGCCCTTGTAATATCACGACTTCGCGATGTTCGCTATTCCAGTCTTGTACCACTTGGATTCAACGGCTCCTGCTTAATATCGTCTCTCCATGATCAGTATGATGGTTCGCTAAGTACTACTTAGTTAGCTTAGACTTATAGGCTAAAGATTAATCACATATAGTTAAACTGCAAACTAACTATACGTGACCCAAAAACTATCACAAAGTTATATTTATCTTGTTTTCTTATATGCGTGGTTTGTGTTTTAAGCGCTCAAGAGTCTCAAGGTGCTGAAAAGGCAACCCAGGACCACAAAATACTGTTTTTATCTCACCACTCATAGACTATTGAAGCAGTCTTATTACCCATGCATCGATCGCAATCGGAATCTAAAAATACGAATGTGGGTATTTTGTTAAGAGCTAAATAAAATGTTACACTTTATTGTTGAAATATATTGAGTTTATCATTATATTTAAGTTATTATAAATATTAATTGTTTTTAATTAAATATAAACATGTATTAATCTATGAATATTTCTATAAAATTAAAAGAGCCTTATTAATTATCGCCACTCTTGTCCCCACGCAAACTTTAAAGGCCGAGCTTTTATAGTTGCCCTAAAGTAGATACAAACAGCATAATAAGTAATAGCAAAGGAAAAAGTTAGAGAATAAGAAAATAAGAATTCTAAACAAAATCTTTCCACGTCTTGAAAGAAACGTCAAAGTTTGCTTGTTTCAAATTCAAGACATTTTAGGGTCCTCCTTTCTCTGAATTCCATCGATTCATTTGACATTACGTATTGTAAAGTAAATTTTATTAGCACTTCGTTAAAACTTTCATCTTAACTTTGAATAGAAATTTCCGTTTTTAGTTGCGTGTTTATGCTTAGGCTGTTGGCATTCCTTATACCTCAGCCAAAAGAGCAGTATTTAAAATGATTGTTCTTATACATTAACTAGCTGACCCGCGTAACTTCGTCTGCACCGAATCGGTTATTAGAGGTTTTAACATCTTAAATAAACCTAGAAACGAATTACAGCGCTACCTACAGGTCTCACTCTAAGTCGGTATGACATCTTTAGAAAAGATCGTTATATTCAAGCCAATTTACAAAAAACCATGGTAAAATATACATTGTACATATTTTATATGAACTTAACGTATCAAAAGTACCATCTATGTGCCTATTTTAATAAAGAAATATTTAACTTTGACTTTGACTTAGATGATCGATTTTACTATCAACTAGTTTATGTACGAACGATAGCAGCCAAGTGGGTCCAACCTTTCACAGTTTAATAAAGATAAAGAATACATAGACCGTAAATAAATATTCATCCTTAGCCTATCAACTTCCAACTTCTGGGCACATGCCTTCTCTATCCTGGCAGAGATGTTTTAAAGCATTGACAACAAGGTGGGTTGGTGGCATATTAGATACTAATAGCTAAAATATTAAATTTTATATATGTATGTACGAGTATATATGTAATATATGACATTTTCAGAGAATCATAAAATGCTTTATATAACAACGACGACGTTTCAAAATAAAGTCGTTTTCAAAATGAAGTCGTTCATCGCAAAATAATAACTTTCAGTGAAAAATCGTTAGTCCGTGCTCACGTCGCGAGGACACGTGCGCGTAAAGTACTCCTGAGACTGATCCCTCCATATGCTCCGATTAAATATGATCCTATAAAATGTTTCCTGTCCTTAATAATGTTAAAATGTGCAAATGTTATCGGCCGTATACGTTACTGTAGGGTGGCAGTATACTCATCTGAGACATACTCACTTCTTAGACGAGAAGTTCTCGAATAAGAAGTGAGTATGTGGGGCTTATGAAGACCCAGATAAGAGCCTCGGCAACTTGGCTGAGTTGCGGATGAAGCAAGTGACCCAGCCACTAGAAGACGAGCTTTTAGGTTAGATTTCAACATGCCATGCCTCCCCGTAAGACGTTTTCGTAGGAAAATCCTTTCTTACGAAAAACATAAAATATATTAACTCTCGCTGTAGTTTGTTTACGAACGTTACTTATTTTACATGAAATTTATAGTGATTATATTCCGTAGTAACTTGGCTTTTTAAATCGAATGTTTTCCGCAACAGCAAATAAATACCGCATCATTGCTGGCCCAACAATGGTGGTGAAAGCCAGGCACTCAAACTGTCTAAAAGCAGCTTATGGAAGCTGACAATTAGTGAGGAGGAAAGTTAGTTTACCATAAAGTACTTTACTATTCAGTTTTTTTTTTGATTAATTAGAGATAAATTGAGCAATCATTTATTTAAATCAGTCTCAAATAGACTTGGACACGGATAAACATGAACAAGACGAGGATTTTGCTTAATGCTCACGTCGGGCTTCATCCAATACTTGAGATCTCTTTACTCGAAATTGTAGACGAGTATATTATACATACGGTTCAGCTAGATAGATCCAATTTCAATAAAGAGGTAAATCGACGTACCCAACTCTGATGGGCAGCGTTTGGGAAGCTCCTTGACCTATTTTCAACTTATGTCCCACAGTTGCTGTGGACCAATCTGCGAACAGTGCGTATGGCCAGTAATCACTCCTTATTCTTCTTACCCGTATCTCACATTGTGGGGTCAGCATATTTATGGTTGATACAGAGATTATCTCTTTGTGATCAGAAAGTACCGGATGAGCGTTTTAAGTTAAGATTCCTGGGAATGATGAACTTTGGAGATAAAAGGCAAAATTCCTCTCGAGGTGGCTATCCACTGATAAGCGACTTGAAAAGAGCCTCTGAACGTACGCTGAATCATGACGTATAGAAACCCATACATTATGTCTAATAGGGAAGGAAGGAAGGGAGGTATTGATAGTGCTTGTCAACCAAACGCCTCTTATATATTACTCTAAGTCATAAAGTCTAATCTTACGCTTCCATCACAATTGTATAAACGGACTATGGTGTTTACACATCTGTGACGTGCCATGATAAAGCATAAAAGTATACTTTAGAATTAGATCATCGCATTAAAAAGAATTGAGTAAAGTGCTCTGACAAGAAACTTTTATTCTTTGATCGCGAAGAGAAACTTGTACATTTAGCAAAATGCGAATCACTCTCGAAAATCTTTTAAAAGCTAGTAGATTTATAATAATAAATATATTTGTTTTTTTCACGAAAGCCTAGAGCCGTGTAGAAAAAAGGGAAAAGATTGGAAGTTTTAGAATATAATTAATATTCTCAGTTTATGAGCTATCATTAATCGTTATCTGGTCTGTAAACACGTTTATTTAGGTAGCTAAGGAGTTTTTTTTTATGTATGGCACATTAAAGCTTGGAAAACCTCTGAATGACAAGTTTATAATCTTTTCTACCAAATATATCAGTTTAAATTTCGAATCTGATTTGTCTAAATTTCAGTAAAATCAGTATAAACCGTTTAGTTATAAAAGCTCTTAAAAATAAATAAAAATGTCACTTGCATAGATATTCACGATACAACCTTAATTGACCAAGAATTTAAAAGAGTTTTATTTTACCCGAGACCAAAAATAAAACGATAACTTTCAATGTGAGTTAAAAAAAGAAAAAGATAGAAAAGATAAGAAAGAAAAGATAGAAAAGATAGAATTTTTTATCTATACTATTTGACTAAAAAAAGTTTTGACTATAACATCGTATATTATACGTTGATATTATTCAAAAGGGACATCAATATTATTCAAAGATAAGAGAGAATGCACTTTTGTGGTACTTTTAATACGTACATATGAATTTTCCATTTGTAGTCAGGTAAATATTCCGAGTTTATCTACGGATCTCCTTATTTCTGGGTTTATTACAAGCACTGCTTTTTTTTATCACATACTGAGTTACTCTGGGCATTTTTATGAGACCGATATACTTCAATCTGTTCGAATACTTTGATCTTATGGCACTGGTTTAACCCGGATAAGGATAATTATTTACTATTGCCATAAACAACAACACGTATTTATAAGGGATTATTTCTTAACTTGTGGTTTCTTTTGCGATGAATCAACTTCACGGATAGCAAGGGGCTCCAGAATATAACAGTGTTTTTTTATGTTATAAGTATATTTCCATACATTGATAAATAAAAATAAAATAACGTAAAAGTTCTATAAGGCCTTATTCCGATAGGCAGAAGTATTGTCTAGTTTGTAAAAGACGGCGGGCGCGCACAATGCCGTCTTTCGATAATGTTCGCAGTTTGAACGATCCATCTTGCGGGTATATATTAGCGTCTTGATGTATTGTTTCAACTGCAATAAAGGTTTCATGATTCCTACTTTCCATATCTTTTTTATGTTTACACTACTGAATAATTATTTATTTATCAGTATGTACCCTTAATATATAATATTGCGCGCTAACAATCGATAACAAAACACTATAACGCTAGGTGTAATAATTTGAGTGTGTGGCACCGACTTAATAATGTTGTATAAAATATTTATTTCTTTATTTTTAGTTGTTAAACAAAGTCAGTTTATATAAACTTATAATAAATCTGTAGCTGGAAGATATCTGTACATTTTTGACCGGCGGATGCTTATTTAATTTTTGTCTGTCTGTCTGTCCGTCCGGGCATCACGTCACCCAAACTACTGAACTTTGGGATAGTTGCAACTGATATTCCGGGTCAACATATTGGATACTTTTTATCCCGGAAAAGCAAACAACTCCTAAAGGATAGCATCGCTATTTTTTCCGAATTTGTCTTTCAAAATCCGCGCAACAGAGTTATAGATTGACGTGGTTTTTTGGATAGGCATAGTTGAAATATTATCAAGCTTTTGAGTTTGTTTGGTTGAACGCGCTAATCTCAGAAAATGCTGTTTTGATTTCGATTTGCTTTGGATTGTATGGATGTGTAGTATCAATTAAGGCACGTATAACATCACGCCACGACAAAATATCATTTTTGAGAGATTCCGATGCGTGAGATGCGTGAACGGTAAACGTTACGCGAAACGACGGAAATATGTAGTAAGTAGGTATATTGGAATTGTTTCTTCAAAGTTCTATAAAACAGTCCGCGACAACATACGTCTACTTTTTGAAGTTGACTCATTCGCGGACAAAGAAGCGCGGGTCCGCTAGTTTTTTTTTTTATTTTTTTTTATTTAATATACCTACTGTTTATTTTATTTGATAATGCTTTTTCCGAGGCCGTGGTGTTAATTGTTAATGAGTTCTCCCAGCACGTTACCATCAGCTTTTTTATTGTGATGTGCAAATATACAAATGGGCCTAACGTGACTCGTCTAGAGTAGCAAATTCTTTCTAAAATGTAACTTTTTATTTTGTATCCTGACATAAGTAAACCTAGATTCATCCGTTTCACAAAAAATCTAAGAAAACAGCTCTATTTTAGTCTGAATATAATAGAAAGGATATTAAATGATTTAATTCATCTTTCAATTGGAAATTCGATCGTGTGTGTGCCGCATGGAGCTATTGGCATGCAAAGCATTGAACAGTTTCAATTGAATTGTAAATTTCATGTCTGAAACTCTGGTTAAAGCTCAAGTAAGTAAAAATGCATCATAAGAATGAAATAGAAAAGAAGATGTAGCCTGTTTCTCTCGTAACCAGTATTTTAGACTTAAAATATGACCAATTGTTTATGTTTTTATATTCCCTCATTTGTAGTCGTAAGTGACAACTTGGTCAAGTTTAAACAACAAGAAAAATATATTTTCGTTATTGCGTTTATACCGCAAAATTCAAACCCGAGTTACAGACATGAAATTTTCAATTCAATAGGAATGGCTCAAGGCTTTGCACGACAATACGTCCGTATGCGTCACACACGATCGACTTCACAATTGAAAGATGAATGAAATCGTGCAATATAATCGGACTTTCTATACAATTCAAGTAGAACCATTTGCCTTATTTAAATTCATTCCTAGAGTAAATTCAGATTTACGATGGCGTACCTTGGTATTACTAAGTAGATACAATACTACAAATGGCGCATCGAATACCAAAATGTACTCAAGTGAAGCGCTGAAAATTGACTGATCGGATATCTCTTTAATGAGGTGAACATAACAGCATTATTATAGTTATTAATAAACCCCAGGTAATGTATTTAGTTCTACATATTATTTAGTACAACGTTAATTCAATGAAAGTCTTCTCTTTTTATTTTTTACTGATTAAAGACCTATTGCCGGCGTTCTTCGGTTTTATTACGATTTTTCAAAAACCCCGTGGGAACCATTTGTGCTCCTGGGATAAAAAGTAGCCTCTGTTACTCTCCGTCCTTTCAACTAGCTCTATGAGAAAAATCATGATGATAACTTAAATAAGTTAGGGCGTAAAGGAATGACAAACAAATAAGCAAACAAAGACTTTCGTATTTATAACATTAGTAAAGATTAGTTGATTTCAACCATTTTAATTATTTCAGATTTAAATGAATCTGAATTAAGCTCGAGATAAGATAGGTATAAGTATATTATTAAGTAAAAGCCTGTAGTCCGTTTTATAAAAGTCATAGAACTTCCAAAAATATGTAGAAATAGTTAATTCGATTTTTTTAATTCTAAAAATGGCTTTTAGGAAAACCCCTTTTATTGTATCTTGATATTATATAGCCTCTGTGCACCATAACTAACCCTACAAAAAGGAAGAGGTGCGTGCCAACGATTGAACTAACGAAAGGGATGTCGAAGTGTTAACTATAAGGCTATCACAGTTCTGTAAAAACAATACCTCCATAGTATAAGAAGAGTAAATTTTAATTATTGCTGTAACATTTAAAAAACAGTATTTGAAAATCTGACAAGAACATAACACGGGTATGAATTCGCAGAAACGTTAGAGACTTTATTTTGCGAGGTTTGCCAATCATTCGTTTCGTATGGAACTGATAGATCACAACTGGCAGGATAGTGTTATGGAAAAAGAAAAATCGAGACTGAGTGGTGCAGCCGATCCGAATTGTGTACGTACCTACGTCGCTTCGTTTTGCGGTACCTGCCCAGGCACGTTCGAATATCGATATCTCCGATTTTCGTTTTATTGTTCTAAACGTATCAACATTCCTATTATTTTTTTCACTATACAACTTCACGCGTTTCTTTATACTACTAAAAGTGGTTAGGTCTGTATACAATGACTCTTTTGAGTCTATTAATCTATCCAGAGTTTAGTAGGTATTCGTTGGTTAAAAATAACAAAAAAAAACGGTCAGATAAATCCCACCAGAGCTCTTTATTTTCCCGGCAAAAAATGTATCCTATTGCCGTTTCTAGGAAGAAAACTATTTTAATGCAAAATTTTACCACGATAAGTCTAACCATGCATGGGTAAAAATTGCTATTTTTTTAATCCCTTGAGTAACTCTTACCAGCAGCTTTTCTGGGATAAATATAATCCTGTCTTCATCTCCAGGATGCAAGCTACATGTTTGCTAAATTTCATAAAGACTCAACTCAACCATTGAACCGCCAATGGTTGAGTCGAACATGAGTAATAAACAAACATACTTTAGCATTTATAATATTAGGACGGTATTATGGAAGTATCGATAGAGAATAATGCCACAGCATATCAGTTGCTAAATAAGGTGCCCAACACATGCAGCGCCTAGCAAGTATCTAAAGAGCGAAGTGATAGGGTCTCCATATACGTGCTTGGATTGCTAATACTGAATACATTTCATATTTTTTATATTCAGATCAAACACGCATTGAAAAAATAAAATCAACCAATTCAAATATATTTCTGCAATATTGAAAGCTTTAAGTTTATTCGTCAAAAAATTGATCTGGTGGCTTACTAAATTTATTTAAACCAGCATTGTTTAAATATATATCTGTAATAAATATTTTGTAGGCAATTAATTTGCCAAACTTTACGAACTCTATATGAATCACGTTATAATATTATATTTATAAAGTTTCTAATTAGGCGTATTTATATAAAAGCAACCCATTCTATAATATATACCGAAGTCATATGAAGTCGTATACAAATATGTATAGTCGTTCCACGTGTAATGTTAAAAAGCTAAGCACTTTTTTTAATTACACATAGTATATTTACTGTTATACTTACAACTTTTTAAGGTTTTTTGTGAGTTGGTTAAATAATAATAGCTGTAAAGTATATCGGCAAAATTCCATCATCCTGAGAAGTTTACTGCTTATTAGTTAGTGAAGTTTACACAAACGAAGCTAATAATTTGGTTCTTAACGGAAAAAAAGCCAAGTGTATAAAATTCACTTTACCTAATGTTAAACACGTGAAAACCACTGTACTACTTAATAATCAGGAACTGAAACTGGAGGATACGACAGTTTTTCTAGGAATAACGATAGATTCTAAACTTCAATGGGGCCCTCATGTTAATAATTATCGAACAGGCTTAGTTCTGCTGCCTATGCGGTAAAAAAGATACGCCATTTGACCGACGTAGAAACTGCTAGACAGGTATATTTTAGTTACTTTCACAGCATTATGTCATATGGAATTTTACTTTGCGGTAATGCTGCTGATGTTAGCACTATTTTCGTGCTGCAGAAGAGGGCTGTTCGTTCTATCTACAAAATGTGTCCGAGAGAGTCATTGAGAGATAAATTTAAAGATATGACAGTGTATAGTCAGTACATATTTGAAAATTTATTGTACGTTCATAAAAACATTTCTAAATTTAAGAAAAAATGTGACTGCAATAATTTAAACATTAGAAGTAAGAATAAACTTACAGTGCAATATACTAGGTTACATAAAATTCATAATTCGTTCAAAGGAAATTGCATACAATTCTACTATAAACTACCAATTGACATCTTGGAGATGTCTCTTAAAAAGTTCAAAGTTTGTATTAAACGTAAGCTTACAGAAAAGTCCTATTATAGTATAAAGGACTACGTAAACGATAAAAAAGCTTGGGTGTAAATTATTGCTCTAAACAGGTTGCTCTTCAAATAATTTAAAATGACATTGTGAGATGGTGATAACAAAAAAAAAACACCCGGCTAAGTTTGTTGTGGGCTTCTTCTTAGACCAGGACGCGTTTGGAACCCTCGTAGCTTTAGTTTAAAGTTTACGAATGTGGTTATCGCTATCATCTCACTACCGTGTAATTCTTACGTACGCATCAAAAGTGCCACCTATGGGCCTACTTGAATAAAGATATTTTTGACTTTGAAAACTTTGACTTTGAAAACAAATTAAGTATCCTCGAGGAATCAACCTTAATGTAAATTAAGAAAAACTGAATGATAATCTCCGAGTAGTTTCTGAGATTAGATAAACTTTGATGAAAAAACTTTGTTTATATAATAATGGTTAGTGATATTTAGTAATTTAAATTTCGTATTTTATTACTACGTTCACAATAATGCAATTTTGCGCTGTTCAGGTTAAGGCAGCATTCGCCAATAAACTCTCAGATAGCCAGATTTCTGCCAACTTAATCCTCTCGTACTTAATGTGTCACCGCGGAGTTTGTCTATCTGTGCGCGCTAAATTTATCATTCTGTAAAATATCTTCCAAACGTAAATGTAATGGGAGTATAGTTACTTTGTGGTTTTTGTATTACGCCAAAGCGATCCTTCATGCCCTTTGTTAGTCTATCATGAAACCATTTTTGAACTTCTTCTTTATTTTTAGGACCGCACCCATGTTTCAGCTATTCGCACTGTGACCTTGAAGTGTAAGATCCCGGAATGGTTTCCTGACTAAATTTTGGATTATAATTTCTAATTTATATCTGGTCCAGTAGGACGCTTTGCTCGTAGAACCTACCTACCCACAAAGGTGTACGCAAAGCAATATTGTAATTACAACAATACAACAAATCAGTAACATCAACAGTCAGTCAAAATTTTTGGGAATTGGTTTAGTTGTGTTTCTTTATCATTAAATTTGAACTTACCTAGTTGGTCCTGGTTCGTAACCCGCTTGGTGAGTTCAAAGTCAACCGCTAACTTTTCATCGAAATAAAAAAAATACTTACTATTCTAGTTATACATTAGTCCACTCGATTATGCCATTTATTAAAGAGTTTTATTTCTTTTCTTGTTGTAGTCGTTCGGGAATTGAATGTTCTCAGCAAGGTGATTGATGTCTTTATCTGGGAATTTTCAAAGCGAACACAAAATTTCGATTCGAGCGCATTGTACCGTTCACAAAATATGGCGTGTTATTTCGTAATTCCTATATCGCGTTATGACGATATTGCATTTTTCCCGTGGTTTACGCATTCAATTTAAATAAATAAAATATATTTTACCGTCTAGGTCTGGTTTTTATCACTATTACAATGAAATAAAATAAAATGATATAGACACTGAAATAGTTTGTTGAATCTGTATTTATGTAGATTACCATCAATGCTATTATGATAATTTGAATGTCTCTTAGCATATTTCTAGATTGCGGTGATCGACTGATTAATGTACTTTTTCGTGACGAATGGAGTAAACGATATGATTTTAAGAACGAACTTCCTGTTAGTGGCCTGTGGTAGAATGAACTGGTACAAATCGCCTTCTTCTTCCTGCAATGTCATCTCTTGTCAGAGGTTAGAAACCATAAAGTGTTCTGTACTTTGGACGCTGCTGCATGGAACCTCGATGGGGTATTTTTCCCATTGGCGTTAATTTTTCAGCCAAGACGTTCTTCTAAAGCATGCTGGACTTTTGCCGGCTATTTTCACCCAAATAATTAGTCATCACAAAAGGAAAAATCAATAAGAGTCGTTCGGTTCGGCCAGCATAGTTCGAAAATTATCGTTACAAAAAAAGTAATGTTTATCTAATACATATTTGTTATTTTGAATCATTGGGGACTGGTTTTGATGTACTGTTTAGGTAAAATTTTGCAAGTTATTGTGTTTTTATATCAAAATTGAGCTGTCAAACCTGCTGCCTATGAGTGCACAATAATCTTCCGTTCCTGCTACTAACCAATTTCCTGGTAGTAACAACAACAGATGCAACGATTCAGAATCCTTTATATGCAGATGGTTTTTTATATTTTTACAAAAGATGACTCTGAGCAAGCGTGCTCGCTGTATTTATTGTGTTTAAGTTACCAAAAAAGCTATTATCGTGGGGCAGCACAGTGTTCTGAAAATACATTTTCATACAACAACAATTCCGTTTTATTTCAAAAGAAAAGCGTTCCAATAAAAACCATATTACATAGACGTTTTATGAACGAAAATTTAAAGATTAAGGCGGTCCGAAGAGACGCTCGGTATTATTTTTAGTAGTGCAATAATGAAATTTATATAAATAAATAGTAATCTATTTTTCAAAGCACATTATATCATTATACACATTTAACTATTTAAAAAACAACATTTTATTGCAGGGCAGAACTCATATTAAAGACATTAACAAAATAAGGGATTAAAAATAAGCAAAATAAATATAAAAAAACGTAGTTGAAATCAAACAAAATAAATAAAACAAAAACAATAATTACACTTATAAATAACAAGTGATAGCTTTGTGGGACCAGATGCGCAGGGGCTATGTGGGAATTATAATTTCCGTATTTACTCTGGTCTGGTGTGAACAAAAGCTTAAGGAGTAGCCAGTTACCATCCAACCATTAAAGACGAGCCCAGCGATTTGCCTTCCCGTACGATTCCTCATAGAAACCGGTTGGTTTGCAACAACAGATTAGCTCACCATTTACCACAACAGTCAAGGGCTAACTTGTAGTGGCACAAAGAGGTAAAATACTTTATATCTTTATTTCCCATGTGATTAGAAATAAAGTGCATCAAACCTAGAAGTAGTCACGGGTACAAAATAAAACTATATAAAGTTACGATCATCTTTTGAGAAAACAAAATACCTTTCTGCAATAAGTTGTGAAAAAAATCTTTTGTTAAATGAATCTGAATAATTTTATGAAAAATTCGCTTTGTACGTGCCAACAATTAGATCAGTATTTTCTATCGCCTTTGTTTGGTTCAGGCATAGGCGGCAAGAGGCGGCCACACAATACCTTCGTCCGATTATGTTTGCAGTTTGAACGATCAATCTTGAGGCTATTACGATGTTTTAGCGCCTTGATGTATTGTTTCAACTTCAATAAAGTTTTGATAAATTATCTCGTGCTCTCTCCGAACCTTTGTTAAATTGAGGCCTTGGATATTGATGAATAATTTGATACATAAATAATGCTGGTGTTATTTATTTAACGTCTGTTATTTTCAAAGATTAATTAGAGCTTATAAATACAAAACTTTATTTTATTAAAATGCTGTCCAGTACTCGCTGTTGACGTGAGTATAAACTCTGTGAAGCTAATTTAATAAAAACAAAGTTATTAACAAAAAAAAAAAGACAACTTTTATTTTAAATCTTATACTAACTAAAGAGTAATACATTTTTGTATCGGCTGCAACTAGCTTCCAGTCGTAAAAAAGTTTGCACCTACTAGTAACTTTGAAAGAAAATGTGCGTGAACCCCGATAAACTAGATTCGCCTGCGTAACCCTTTCGAGTGTAAAGGCGCGGTGATGTTAAGTTGTGCGATTTCGTAAACAATGTATATTTATGCGACAGCAGCAATCGCGGTTGATCTGCTGTAATTTTTTTCAGAGCTCCTTTGTTTATCGCCGAAAATCTTCATTACATCTACATCACTTACATACTACACTTAAACTTTCATCTATATGCAATTTAAGAGTAAAATACTGTCCACCAAAAAATAACTGTACATATCCGCTTATAAAAGAAGGAATAACTCTTAAGCGCAAATATACATAAAAAAACAACCGAAATAATAACCTTTTTTGAAGATAGTTGCTTAAGAATGATAACGAACGTACTCTAGCAAATAAAACTAGGAAGCGGGGATGGCCTAGTGGATAGGACTCCATAATATTCTCAAAGGAAGTCCACCAACCCGCTCTGGGCCAGCGTGGTGTCCTGGGTCCTTCACCCTTTCTCATTGGGGGAGGAGACCCGTGCATTTTAGTGGGACGGTAATGGGTTGATATGATGATGATGATGAATATAAGAAATATAACTACTTGAATCCTAGGAAATAAATAGGCTTAACTTACTTTACACAAGTAGGTTATCGCTTCAGCTAAAGCTCAATGCTGTTTTGATACTTGGATTATAAACGGTATCGTTGATCCCGTGATCTCTGGTCGTGTGTCTATTTATCAGTGTAGGCATCTCTGCAAATATCACAAGAAATAATAAATTGCATAACAAACAGTCAAAGACACAGATAATACACTAATAGGAGTACTAGTTATATGATCAATGAATTCAGATAATATATCGCATGTACCCATAACAAAAAAATTGTGTTCATAAAAGAAAAAAAATATTAAATGAATCTTTAACAAGAACATTAAGAAAACTTAGATGGAAGTTAATAAGCACGCACATATACCTAAGTAAGAAAATACTGTAAAATTGTCTAATTTGGGTATTTATAACATTAAAATTCAATTTTAAATATTTATATTTTAAAATTTTAATAGGTTCCGATTCGGCAAACGCATATTTTTCGGAAATATGTAGTAACATCGGCACTGGATTCTAGTAAATAAAAAAAATAATGCCGTTCGTTTCTTCAGACCGCTTTATCTTCAAATTTTTGTGGATAAAACGACGTTGTAATATGGGTTGAATTATACAAACGTTTTTCTTTTGAAATAAAATGGAATTGTTGTTCTATGAAAATGTATTTTTCACTACACTGTGCTGCCCCACGATAATGGCTTTTTGGTAACCTTAAATACAATATAGCGAGAACGCTTCCTCCGAGTCATCTTTTATGAAAATATAAAAAAGCATCTGTTTACTGTAATAGCTTCCGAGTTATTGCATCTTTTGTTGCTTGGTATTACAAACAATAATATTAAATGCGCATTTTGATATAAGTATAATGTTAAACCTATGTACGTGATGTCTCTTGAGTGACAGCGAAGGGCGGCTATTGAAAACATAAGAAAGGGTTTTAGGATTTTTCTTATTTAAAGAATTATAACAAAATTCTTCTTTTAAAATTGTTAAGCTAAAAGGCTAGCTTAATTTGTTAGGCCATACCATATACAAATAAAATTAAAACCAAAGAGAATATTTAAATTACGTCTTTATATATTTGGTGTGGTGACGGCAGAACAGAATATAATTGTCACCACCCCCCTCCTCCTTTGGGTGTCGTATGAGGCGACTAAGAGAATATAACTCAGGATGGGCAGCAGCGTCCTTTGTGTTACTCCTACCATCACCTATCCGCCTGCCTAACGATTATGGGCAAATACCCTTTTTGGGAGAGGTAAGAGGGACTTTTAGTTCAGCAGTGGACTGTTATAGACTGTTGATGATGCTGAAAACTAAATTTTAAAAAAAAACCTTTGGTACTTGGACTTACATAATTTAAGACACAATATAAACAATTAAGACACATAATAATTATGATAAGAAAATCTGCTTTCGTTTCAAGCGCTTTAATTAAACTGGAAAAATGTTTATTTATTTTATTTAGAATACTTTATTGCACAAACTTAGAAACAATACAAGGAAACAGAAAAAAAAAAATAAGTAAAATTACAAACAATTAAAAAAAAAATAATAATAGAAAAAAAAAAGTTAAATACAGTTGTGTGCAAAGGCGGCCTTATTGCAAAAGCAATCTCTTACAGACAACCCTTGGTGAAAGTAATAATAGAAAACAAGAGGGACAGTGCAAACAATGAAACATACACAGGCAAGAGAAAAAAAAAAAAAAAAAATTAAAAATATATATATACTACATACTATATAACATACACATAAGAATTAATAAAATAAATATATAATAAAATAAACATATATACATATATATATATATATATATATACATATACATATACATGTAATAAATGTAATAAACAAATGCATATACATGTAATAAACAAATGTATGTAACTCATAGTAATACAATCTTTTGTACTAATACTATTTACTCATAAACACAATCTGCTAGGTAATACTTAGACAATCTGGTTTTGAAGATGGGTAGGGATTTGGAATTGCGAATTTCAGAGGGAAGGCTATTCCACAATTTGGCGGACTTACAGGTAAATGAATTACTATAGTATCGTGTGTGACTAGCTGGGATATGTAAACGATTGTCAGAACACGATCTTAGATTTTGCTGTTCAATATTAGAGCCAAGAAAGGAAAAACGCTCCTTTAAATAAGATGGCGCATGGGGGTTATATAGAACATAATACAGAAATGAAAGAAAGTGTAAATTGCGGCGCAGCCTGATCGGAAGCCATTTCAACCGGGCTCTGTACTCGGACACGTGGTCAAACTTACGTAGTCCGAAGATAAACCATATACAAAGGTTTTGCAAACGTTCAAGCTTCTTGAGGTGCTCATCAGACAAGTCAGGATAGGAAGAGTCGGCGTAATCCAAAATTGGTAAGAGAAGAGAATGAGCTAAGTAGATTTTGGTTTTTATAGGAAGAAAGTTTTTCCAACGCCTTAGGCATCCAATTGTTGCAAATAACTTTCGGCTTACAACAGCTATATGAGTTCCCCAAGTTAGAGAGCAGTCAATGTGTATGCCAAGGTTTTTGACAGTTGAACTTATAGCCAGAACTGTAGGACCAAGCCGGATCGGAGGTAAGTTACTTGGCACGATCTTCCCTACTTGCTTGGGACCACCCAATATAGCGACCTGAGATTTATTAGGATTTAGACTCAATCCATACGACTCGCTCCAAGTGTTAATTTTATCTAGATCACGGTTAAGATTATTAATAGCAACATGAATGTTTGTGTGATTAACACGAATGATTTTCAGTGTTTGGGTATATCTTTATATTATTGGTTTTTATTTGTATTCTATTCATAAAAATATTCATCAGCTATCTTGGTACCCATATCACAAGCTACGCTTACTTTGGGGCTAGATGGCGATGTATGATTATTTATTTGATTGTCGTAGTATAATTATTTATGTAAAAAAAAAGTGTTATAAACAAATTCTAGGTTCTAGACTAGTGTAACTTTTTCTTAATCGTTTTTAGTTTCAGACTTTTCAGAGAACCTACCTCTGAATCTGCACAAACGAACAAATTTTACTTCTTTTTAATATTAGTTATTCTGTGCACATAGTATGTAGGTACGAACATCCTACAAAGGAATTCGTAAACAAAGAAATTGGAAAAAGCGGAAAAATCTGACTAGATTCGATACGAATGAGAACTCGTAGGAATGCTATAGGGAATATTTTTGTGGTTTGCCTATTCTTCCCTTGGCGCATCCGAGTTGATAGATGCTACCGATGGGACGGTAGTTTTAAGCAATAAAAAACAAAATTAGACACAGCGAAGTAGATCGATTGATATTGGGGATTATTCTTTTGTACAATAAACTAAATCTCCAAATTAAACTAAACTAAACGGATTTTAGATGATCTCGCTGGCGCAGTTTGACCGCTGTGGTATTATAAGTAAAGGTTCCAGGGTTGATCCCAAGCAGAGGCTATTAGGAATTTTTTTAATTACTGCCACCCAACCGACAAAGACGCGCTAAGCGATTTTCCGTTCCGCCACGATGTCGCGGAAAAACCAATTAGGGGTACAGGTTAATACGATACCCGTAACAGATTGGCCAGTTACCATCTATGACTATATGATAACTTACCATCAGGTGAGATTACAGTCAAGGACTAATTTGTACAGGAATAAAAAAACTGCATTTTCTCTAGTCTGGTCTGGTGGGAGGATTAAGATATATCTAATTACCGACAAAGATGTGATTATTGCCATTTTTTTTAGCGTTTCGTTACGATGCCGTGTAGAAACCGATTAAATATTCATGAAAAAGGTTAGCACTATAATTATACGCGTCCATTTAATTTAGAGATTCATGTACAAAAGAATTGAGACCAAGTGCGAATTATTTTTTTAAAGAATTAATTTGCATTATCATGTTATTAATAAAGCGTTAAATATGAATATGAATCACTTAAAAGCCTCTTTCATTGAAAAAACAACCCTAGAATTATTTTTAATTTGGGTTAACCATTTTCCTTCGTCTGGTTTTTTATTTAATTACCAAAAGTAGAAAGAAATACAAATATGAGAATAGGGCAAATATTATGCTTTATCATACAGATTATAAAACTTTGTTTCTAATAAAGAAACGAACTAAGTTTTTACTAAGCGATTCGCGTAGTATACTTGATGCATAGCTATATAATTTGAAGGTTTAAGTAAATATTCGAGTATAGTTCGCTTGCTTAAATAATTTGCAGTACACCCAAAAATTTCGAAAACTCTGTGATATATTAAAAACAGATAGGTATATTAAAAACTTAATTTTCTATAATTCGCGAAAACCAGACAACCTTAACTATTCATTATTCGAACTCTTTCACAACGGCAGATAGGAGATATGTACCTTATAAAACCCGAGTTTTTTTATAAAACATTAAATTGCTTGCGAGTAACACATGAGTGAGTTTCGGTGTCGACTGTGCCAGGGCACGAGCCCTTAATATATTGAATTTGAAACGAACAAACTTTAACGCTCTTAGCGGCGCGTGTAAAAAGATTTACGCTGAAAGTGACGAGCGAGAAAATGCTTTTATTTCCATCTGCAGAAATTAATAAGATAAAAGTAACAGTCTGATTTTACAACTCTTTTAAAACTTTTAAATGATAGCTGTTTTTAATATATACGAAAATACAATCCATAAAAATATTTTCAATATTTTTGTTAGACCTAATCTGAATAGATTGTAAAGGGCCTTGTAGGTTGATGGACCAAGCAGACCTAAAAACAGAGCAACACTTCCCAGGTCATGCAAGGAACACATCCTGCAAAGTGTTGCCGGGCAACACTTTGCAGGATGTGTTTCTTGTTCATCAAACCTACCTGAGGCGTAGATGTTAAGCCTCGTGTGCCCGTAATCAGACCGGGAACCATTTCGTTCAGACCAGAACACAGCATTACGACTATACTCCTTAGCAGCAGCAATAAACATGGAGGTAGTACTTCCCCGGACGAGCTCTGTCACAAAAAGCTCTAAATAAAAGTCACTTTAAAATGTTGCGTATTACAAGTGAAAATGGAAATAAGAAATTATCTAGAGAAGACGACGACAGAAACGGATTTTGAATGCAATAGATTCATATATCAGTTTATTACGTATAAACTGTTATATGTAACGTTTTCGCAGTAATGACAGATTTAGGGAGAAACCCTAATCTCAAAACATACATTATATTTTAGTGGCTGTAATGCAATATACAGCCTTGCCCCGCAATTTCACCTTTATGATTTATCATTCTTACTAGCTAAATAAAATCATGTCAGGTATTACTTTTCTTAACCAACCGGCTATCAAATGCAAAAAGATTTTTCAGGTCCAACTGAAAGTTTCAGCAGGTAGCGTCACATCCAACCAACATTTTTAATCTTTATCATTATCTTATTTTTACGATACGAGCTGTACGCTATAGTGTAATCGAAAGCTGCTTTATAAAAATCATCTTGTAATCATTGTAGTTATCACACCTCTATCATATTTTGAAATACGAAATTATTAAACGTATATATCTGAATATTATTGCCTTACAAATTCTCCCAATTGCCTTGGGGAAATATGACCAAAAAGAAATAGGTGATTTTTCTTAGATTCAATTCACTTAACATCAAGTAACATCTTAACATCAAGTATATGATTACTTTTTTGATGGACTTTTCTACCAATTAATAATAAAATCAGCCCCTAATAAAAAACTCAGACCTCAACTCAAATACGTTTCGAGAATAGTATAAGTGTTTTGTACACAGTTAAGCCGAGAAAAAATATTGCGGAGGTGTGAGCGTCTGCCTTCTCCCTTAATCTCCGACGATTTGCGAAGACGGGAAAAGGGTTCCCAAAGCTTAGTCGAGACGGATCCCTTTTATAAGGAAACCGTTTTTACGCTTATCGTCTTTCAGCCCTATTTGTTTGGCAATATACAATATTATTAACGAATACATCCGTATGAAGATACTTTTGAGCAATATAGGATTTTCCGAATACCTGACCCGAGTGCGCGCTAACATCATAATAATGTTAAGAGTATATTTTATATATATCAGTGGTTTGTAGAGGGCAAAATATAAATACGAAAAACATAACCTTTTTTTTGCGTACCTTCAGCTGGACTTTTTTTTATTTATAAAAAAAACAATCAAGGTCATACTCATTTCTCTTTTTAAATAAATCATTTAGATATATTAATTCAACATCATCCTCAACCTATAAGATAGAGAAGCCCGTCATAGTGACTTTGACTGCCGACTGGTGCAGCGACCCTGCTTTCTGAGTCCAAAGCCGTGGGTTCGATTCCCACAACTGGAAAATGTTTGTCTGATGAACATGAATGTTTTTCAATGTCTGGGTGCTCATCTGTATATTATAAGTATTTATATATATTATTCATATAAATATTCATCAGTCATCATGGTACCCATAACACAAGCTACGCTTACTTTGGGGCTAGATGGCGGTGTGTGTATTGTCGCAGTATATTTATTTATTTATTTATCTATAGGTCACCGGTCTGCTCACCCATACAATAGGAGAAAGGGATTTAGAGCTTAGACCTTCCACGCTGCTCTAGCCTATCGGTGGGCTTTAACGGTTATTATCACATGTTAACGGTTATACTAACCGCGCGCCACATCTTAAGCATACAATGCTATAACTCTCTAAAATACAGCTTGGACACGTTAATTGAAGTCAAGGCTGGAAACTAAGTAAATCTTACTAGATAAATAAATTTAAAACACTGAACACGATAAAACCCGCAACCTTGTGATCCGTAAATTCGAACATACGATTTACAAATTGAAAGAATTATTAATTTGTATGGAAGTAGGTAGCTACTGCAAAGAAAGTTTATCATTAACAAACGATAAATAAATTCAAAACAGCCTTCAAATTATTCATCAATATCTTAAGCAGGACTTAACTTTACACAGGCTCCAAGAGAACGCAAGGAAGTATCAAAACTTTATAAATTAACAGAATAAAGTATCAACATTTCACTAATCACATTGATATAGGTACTACGCGACACGTATGTACAGTTTAAAATAGTAAGAATTTAAAGATTTGCTAAAAACGTAAATCCAAATAACGACGTTAGCCTACTACAAAAGCAGACTTATTAGAAACTTATATTAATTATGCGTATCCTAATTATATCAAAATAACCAATATCAGTAAATATACAAATAACGAGAACTCGAACCTTTGAGTATAACTTGTATAACGTGTAACAGAGCAAAATTGTAGGTAAGTACAAACTGCTTAAACGAATTTCGTTACTGTAAAAGTTCGTTACAAACTTTTTATATTTGAATATTGATTTGCTTTCAGAGAATGATTCGCATTTTTCATACCTAAATGTACAAGTTTCTTCTCGCGATCACGAAATAAAAGTTTAGTCAGAGCACTTTACCTAATACTTTTTAATGCGATAAATCTAAGGGCACTTTTATTTTTTAACATTTTAACCGATAACGTTTTAAGGTGTTCGTTTTTTACACTATTACACACTGAGTGGCCCCTCTTTGGTGGGTCTTTACATTACTTTAATCGGCTGGGTGGAGTGCGGTCGCATGAGTTTTAACTCGAGGACGGAAGTTACTTAATGGCGTAATAACTAGGAAATCCGCTTGACAAAAGATTCGTCATTCGTAATCGGTGTTTAAACCTAGAATAGGGCAACTGTAAAACGGCTCTATGGTGGGCTATTGGTAAATTGCGACCTCAATGGCCCGACCGTACCTGGATGTTCTTTTTGGCCTTAATATTTCTATCATGCAGCAACATGCTTCAGTATAAGTTGGCTTACACCGTCTCACAAAATAATTAAAAGCTCCTGTCACCTGGCTGGTCTAATGGAGTTACGACACGGGACTATAGCCTAGTGATAGCCTAGTGTCCATTTTTTGCATTCGAACTGCTCCCTTCAAGGATTTTCGATCAGTGCAACTTTTACGATGTACTGAAGAAACTGGTTGATAAATCAATTCCACAGAATTGGATAGTTATCTGACAAAGCCTCTTAAGATATCAACCTATCTTAAGATTTTTAGCTTAAAATAAATTGCAGGAGAGTTCAAACATAAATGTATTGTTTCTTTTGTAAAGAAATTAAGAAGATAATCAAGGACTAGGTATGTGAAAAATAATACTATTATCTCTTTTCAATTCACTTATACGTGCCTTGTTCTTAGTTATTCCACGTTATTCACTCCTTAGAAGATAGAGAAAGACAATAATATTATTTTTGTTGATAAAATGAACGAAGAGATTCAGCGATGTTTGAAATAAAAGTTCAGTAGGCTCGACACGTAGTCGTCACCCTATCGCGACCTTCATATGGTGCCCAGCGATATCTGCACATTTCCGACGTTATCGACCAGGGGACACGTTTTATGTGAACAAATTTAATCTGAGCACATTGAAGGATCAGTCTCAAGAGTGCCCTGCGCGCACGTTTCTTCGCGACGTGAGCACGGACTAACGATTTTTGTAGAACCTTTATATGCCCGATAAAAAACTTATGCATGAAACAGTTACGAAAATACGAGTAAGTATATAAATCGTGTGTTTAAGTATTGAATGTTAAAAACTAAGAGATATATTTTATTATCCTTATTGCTATCTACTATTCCAGAGGTCTTTTCGCTTTACCAAATCTTCCTAAGAGCTCAACGGTTACATAGGATTATGTGAAGAAAATTTCCTTAGAAAAACAATAAATTTCCTGTGAGCAATGCTCGAGTGAGTTTCGTTGTCGGCTGAGCGAGAGCACGCGCCCATAATATATTGAATTTGAAACGACCAAACTTTCTCGTTATTTCCGTCGCCAATAAAAAGTTGTTCTTAGAATGTTTACACTATACTTTTGTTTTTTAAACAACATCCACTGATCACTTTCGGTGTTTCAATAACTTAATCCGTCATTAGCTTCTCACTAGCATAGCTATGCTGTGTTTGTCTAATTAGTACTTACATAGCTTAACGGATCGCGCAGTAAAAGTGGCAATGGGCCGAGCTCATGGCACGTAGAATCGATGTTGGAGTCCCAAGGTGCTTGAAATGCAACCCCCTACTGGTAAATAAATGCAGCGATGGTTGTCTCGCAACGAGGTAGCCCGACCACATCAGACGGACCCTTTGGAAACCAGAGGTCCACGCTTGGTTTCATCGCCTTCATCTGATTGAATCGGATCCGAGCCAGAACTCGTTAAGTTTACTTACTCCATAATAACCCATATAACTTAATAATCTAACTTAGTAGGTAAACTGTGTAAATTAGTAAGTAACCCATTAGTAAGGAATTGGACACTTGTAATTATCAGAAATCAATAATTAGCTACATAACTATTGTAACCTTGACTTTATAAATCCCCATGAAACTTTATGTACTGCGGTCCTAGTGTCCGTTTTATTTAAAAACATTTTTATTACTGAGAACATTATATCATAATGTACAACACTTAAGAGTTGTCATGTCCAAACAAAGCTTTATCACTGCAAAACGCAAGTGGGTGGTTTATATAATAATTCATTCTTTGTTTTCAAAAATTATTTTTAGTCAGAGTTTATACCTATACAGTGAGTTATCAAGAGATTGTTTTATGTCAAACTTAGCTAAAACTCACCGATACATTCGTATCTCAGTAAACTAGAAAGCGTACTACAAAAGTTTGCTGTTATGTCATCTCTCCTACATAGTACATTATCATATATAAGTTGCTGTGCCCTGCGGTTTCCCTCACAGAAACGTCACTTATTAAAGCTAATTTTAATCGATGTTGAATTCATTTTATCGTTTTAAATTGTAACTTATGCAAATATCTTGTTTTTTATTGTTACCTTGTGGAATAAGCTATAAAGTCTTACAATGTATCTGTCCGCAGGTCGCAATAAATTTATTATCCGATTGGAAAAACCTACGATTAGCTTTGATATTTATAATAATGTGAATATGGGATTGGGCGGTGAGTTTATTCCAGCTGCCCAGTATTCATCTAAGTTACTCGTCTACTTTCTTTCGGTCTCTTTTAAACCTGTTTGGATACAAGCAAATGAAAGCTAGTCTAAAAACAAAACTAATTCTTAAACTAAAAACTTAGTATCGATTTTCTACGTATAGCTTTAGAATTACTTTTCTCACTAAAACTTCATTTTTTGATTCGTGTAATGAATTATATGCACTGCTTTTTTCTAGAATATATACTGATATTGTTACAATGCTTTGTCAAGAATTAAGGCTATTTGCAGTTAATATCTAGTACACTAGTCTACGTATAGTCTGAATATATTAAAACGAAGCTTTTTTTCTCAACCACAACAGTACACAGACCAACGTAAATATCTCAATATTATCCCTCTTTTATCAGTATAACGTGTGAAGTCAGTGCCTTTTGCGTGTCACCTGCTGTTTCTCACTTGCTCCCCACTGTGAAGTTTATGTGATTATATTAAATAGCTATAAATTACACCTCAAAGATGTGAGATTATATTATGGAAACAGGTGGTGGTGCAAATGGCTTAAACTCTTAACAAAGCATTGTAACAATATCAGTATATATTCTAGACAAAAACAGTGCACATAGTTAATTACACGAAACAAAACCTGAGGTTTTAGCGAGAAAAGTAATTCTAAAGCTATACTATTAGTTATAAACTAGATATTAAGTTTCTACTTTCTGGATTTAGGATTAGTTTTGTTTTTAGACTAGCTTTTATTTTGCTTGTATCCAAACAGTTTTAAAGAAACCTAAAGAAATTATATGAGTGTCTAACTGAGATAGACACTGGATAGCTGGAATAAACTCACTGTCCAATATTCCCATATTCTCAATACTATAAATACCATATCTAATCGTAGGTTTTTCCAATCAGATATTGATTTAATTAAGATGTGCGGACAGATATATTGTAGGACTCCATAGTGTATTCTCAATACCAATTAAAAAAAAAGATATTTTGCAAAAGTTTTAACGTAATATGATATAATGAATTCAACAGCGATTTAAATTAGCTTTAATAAGGAAAAGGAAAAATAATTACTACAAAAGAAATTCCATATTTAATTATGTAGCTATAAAAGTTTAAACGGGAAATTTATTATGTTACTTAGCATCAGTCTTTCGGATATTTCCTTAAACTTAAAATCTCATCATAATTAACATTCATTTAAATTTGAGATTATTCATGGCAAAAAGCAAAGTTACTCCGATGATATTTAACGCCGCACCTGCCCGAGGCGTCTTAGCGTGGCCGAAATTATTGCGACGCAAAGTCGGCAAAAGTCAATTACACTTTATTAAAACCGTCTCCATTTATATCAATTTGACGCAAACTGTTACAAATACTGGCAATGTTCCGTCCTTTCATTCGAGAGCGAGGCGGGGCTACGCAAGCGCCGGGAGTTTAGGAGATTCGTAGACAAAGCGGCGAGGCTCGACGTAGCGCGGGCAGTCCGTAGCCGGTGTGCTCCGAGGCCGCAGTACGCACCCGTTGCTATATCGCGTACGAGCGCGACCACGTCGTCGTCGAACCGCTCGCTCGCTTGGTCGGCCCACAACCAATGAATATTTAATCGAAACGATTTCCACGTCAAGCTAGCGAATCAATGACCGAACTTCATTGCATCGGCAAACCCGGGACAACACTTCTGTTGACATAACTCTAATAGTTGGAAAAGTTTGCATTACAATGCTGATCGGTTAAATATTAAAACCAATATGAATTGCCAGAGATATGCTTCGATCGCTTCCTTGTTATTGTTTCTTTTGGTAATTGCCAGACCTGGTACATCATCCGATGGTAAGTAAACTATTGAATAACAAAGTAAACAATCCATCTAAACATATTATTTTGTGATAAACCCGTAGTGAGACTGTTTGTCTGTTTGTCTGTGCGTGTGTTTGCTATTCTCCAAACCGTCTGAGCCACTTTGGATGTGATTTTCAGTGATTTGAATAAGTTTGGTTACGTTTATTGTTTGTTTCATTAGTATCGGTTGATAATTACTAAGGTATTTATTTTAACTAAGTCAAATATTATAAACTGGATAGATTATATTTATATGAAACTGCGAACACAGATAGCCTATTTATAAAGTTATCAATAAAAATCTTTAAAATTTTAAAATTTATGTAATAAAAATCTTATAAAATAATATAATGTTTCGACTCTTCGATTAAAAAACATTGTTCGTCGCTACGGTTAAATTTAATAAAATTGTGCTATTTATTCTCTTGTTTTCCTTTCGACAGCATCTTAATGCTGGAACTCTTGATAAACAAAGTTATCATTTTACGTAATAAAAGGCTCAAAGACGATTTTGTTTCAAGAAACTTTAAGAAATACAACTGATACGATATAATATTCTCTGAACAAAATTTTTATATCAACTTCGTTTATAAGTAATTTTTAAGACCGATATTTTTACGTAGTAAAACGTAATTTAAATCAATTACGGTTTCAATTTAACGAGTCTTCTATATAACTAAACTTTTTTTTATATAAGGACATAAGCGGGTCTTTTTGATAAACAAAATTTGTAAAACATAACATATGTTCAAAACATTGGGATTGTTTTACAGCATAAATTATTTGCGTATAAATGCGTAGACGTACAACAAGTTTGGTCGTGTTGCTACAGTACGTGTTGTTACTGTGTTTCCTCTCAGAATGAGAAGGCAATAGGCCGTGGTCCACCATGCTGACTATGTGCGGACTTCACACGCCTATGAGAATTTTGTGGAAAACTTTAAGGCATGTAGGTTTTTCCTTCACTGTTAAAGCAAATGATCCGAAAAGTTAGAAATGCGTGCCGGGGATCGAACTGGGTCCCCCCAAAGAGTAAGCTAAAGCTCTAACCACTAGGTTTGGTCGTGTATATTTATACAATCTATCATTATCACCTCAGATCTGACGGTACGCAGGGAAAAATCTCTACAGTAATATGTGAATGAACGAAAATATATATTATCTTATTGAATGTAATATTAAATAACACAATTTTTAATTATTACTTTAAACTAGCTGTTGGTGGCGACCTTATACACATTCACTGCGGTGTTTTTTAACCTGCCACGTTAACTGCATTGATAAAAACTAAATGATTCCTTAGGACTATGCATTGGTTTATGTTGTTTATGACCTCGTTACCCGATAATGGCCACTGACACTTTAACTATAGCAGGGTAGGAGCAGATGATAGAAATATTATTTTTTTATGAAAAAATAATAATACGGAGGTGATATTTCACATAATACTTAGAGTTAATTAGGCACATAAAGAGATTTTCAAAATTATAAGTACATACCATTATTTAAAAACTAATTGAGTAACAAACTTGGAACAAAATTATGTTGCTAAGGTTTAAGGTTGTTAAAGTTGAGCAACATTGCAACACAAGCTTCGGAAATTCCATTATAAATTCTGAAGAGTTTCACAATTTTTAGAAGGAATTTCCGAAGACTATACAACGAAAAATTTGTTTGCCTTGAATTTGTAGGTAAAGCCAAGTTAGAGTTCTAAAATGATTCTAATATAAATTATAAAGTCAGTATTTAAACAACAGCTTGAAACAAATAATATTATCGAGTCAGCCATTACTTATTTGTTATTTAGATTTTCTACTTATGGACCTGTCCTTGACTGTGATTGTATGTTATACTACGTGTTGATGTAGCCTAATACAGATAGCACGAATCTAGGAGATTAGTTCTTGATTGGAAGGGTACCATATTATAGGTAAAGAAGATTGATGCAGGAAGTGCATCATATCTTGTGATGCATACTTGACAACAAAACCTGCAATTTGCACATATGTCCCATTACCTAGTTTAATATTGTCATGTGCTACGTATAGTCATACGTATTATCATAAATTTTTAGTTTTAATTATATAAAAAAAAAAAAAAAAACAAGCAGAACAAACAAAGATTTACCTTATGTAAATGTTTTTTTTTATGTTCTTAACAATATGAAAATAATCTTTACACTAAGTAGCAAAAAGATAGCAAGAAATAGAAGAAGTTTATAATATAAGACAAGTAAGAAAAAATTTACTTTCCGTAATTAAACAATGCCTTTAACAATTAAACAATACTTTCTGACGTACTAGCCACGGGACAAATAGTGTCACGTGAATTTTCAAGAAAAAATATACCTATGGGAAGTCGCGTCGCGCACCGTGTGTCGCCACTTTTTATGGCATGATTATATTCATGCATTTGTTTTAGTAACTACTCACAGAAGATGCTTCTTCGGTATCATCGCGTTATTATTCGCGCGGTGCGAAATTCTGTGAGCAGAACGAAACTGTGCAGCAGATTATCGGACCACATGCCAATGATATACCCTATTGGTAAAAGAGAAAATTTCAATACATCATTATGAAAAAATTAGTAATTATTAATGTTATGCTAAGAAATCCTGTAACGACTGCGAACGAAGCAGTGCGGCGTCGGTATTAATCACTGTTTCGGTCATTCACTATAGCGAAAAGATGTTTCGAAATTAAACTTAATTCAATCAGCTCTCTCAAACTATCTATCAAAATGCTGAAAAACTAAATAATAAATAAATAAAAAAGCCTTGTATTATTCCTTGATTGAGGTACAGAAAAAAAAAACAAAAAAAAAGAGATGGTAAATAGAAAAAAAAAATTAACAATCCATATTTGATTATTGCTTAGCATTACAGTTAATGGCAAATATTGAAAGGGCTTTCCGATAACCTAAGAACTTACAGTGTATGTTATTTAAGATATCATACGAATTCATGATCAACTTGCATTCGATGTAATTGTAAAAATTTACATTTACCTGTCAACTTATAATATGACAAAAACCGCATAAATCCATCAAATAAATTTTCACAATTGAGCTTTTAACTGACAGATGACAGTGTTGTGGATAATTAACTGACTGCGTATTGTTTACTGAGATCATTCTTTTCGTATTACCATCGGACGTCGGTTTATAACAATCACGACACTGCAACAAAAAAAAGTTATTTTAATCTGACGTATAACAATAAATAATATTTATAATACGACAGTACATTAAATGTATACATACAAAGAACTAAAAGTTAAGTATTTGTGTCCTCTTTGTTTCACTGTTAGTTCCAGACAGATAAAGAGGTAACACAGATAATATTATGAACAGGTAATAAAGATAGTTACGCAATTTTATAAACAAATTTGGTGTGTGGAAATAATATTTTTACAGATATATACATAATATATCTAGTATCAGGGCCAAGTAAGAGTTGATTGCTCTGTGTAAGCAAAGCTGATTCAAATTATTAAATAAGAGGGACCATCTTTGGAGAATTGAAGCACTATCAGGCATCCTTCACAGCCCCTATTAATACACGTGTATTAATAATACTAGTGGTCGCCCACTGATCAATTCGACCATAATTAATTTAAATAATAAGTTTGATCGTTGTTAAGTTTCTTTTACCAAGGACTATACTTCTACAATCACAAATTTTGCCAAGGCTTTGTTCTTTTATTGATTAAATGTATTTTTTATGCACATTTTTAAGAAATATTCGTTTTCTGCACTCCTTTCGGTATAAACTACAAGTGTGGGAAATGTCATAATCCTCAATCTAATAAACGTTATTATGCATTCGATTCATAGTTAATCTCTTTAAACTATCAATCGAATTCATAGTTGACCTGCATGCAGAAGGTGGATGGAAGGCTACTTGGAAGGAAAAATCACAATCATTTTTTTTATTAAGAGCTACGGTCCCACCCTCATTTATGAAACATGTTTGCATATATCAAATATCGTTAAGTCTTAAGAGTGTGGTTTGCTGCAGCTGTCCGCTGAAGAGTTCTATCGTCTATCTGGAATAGGTAATATTGACTAGATCTTCACAAAAATTGGATATAACCGGATGCTTCAACCATTCCAGTACAAATAATTGTCCAAGTATTTGTGTATCGAGTGAACATGCACTCCGAATAAAATATATTTAAATAGCTGTTGCCCGTGACTTAGTTCGCGTTCTTCGTTGCGGTAATTTACAGATCCCGCGGGAATCGTCAGTTTTGACGTTGGTGATTGTTTTTGGGTATTAAAGAGAACTTTAAACATCAATACATAGCTTTTATTTTCTCATCAATACTTTTTTCAGCGCGCTCCAAGTTCCTAACGAATTATAAAGACAACATTTTGCTGCTTTAGGTTTCAATATTCCAAATCCCTAATTTATTCGAAAAAAGCTTTCGGTTCGAAAAAAATGGTTAAAGTTGGCCCGGTAGTTCCGGAGTCTATTGGGTACATCAATGAAAAAAAAAATTATAATATCTTAATGCATTACAATTCAATGGACTGCCATAGGTCCGATTAAATTATATCGCAGTATTTTCTTTATTTTAGCATGTTAATACTCGTCAAAACTTTTAAGCGATAGGTCCAATTAGAATAATTTAAAGAGGAATTTACAGGTACACAATCAATCTTAATTAACATTTTAATTATTTGCATAAGGATTAATGTCATGAAAGGAATATCACTACCTTTACATTGTCGCCGTCTTTAATTAATAAATTACAACAAAAAGCTGTTATTGTGACTTAACTAAAACAGTAAGCAGATAGCCTCGCGGATTTTTTTGTAGATAATGACGATAACTTTAACATTGAGTACATAATTTTATGTATCATCAATTATTTTCCAAGTTGGTATGACATCTTTAACAAACATTGTTATATTTCAGTCAATTCACTATAATATAATTTACACTGAAACCTTCCGCGTGAATCACTCTGTTCATTAGTAAAAACCGTATGAAAATCTTTTTGTAGTTTTTCGCGCCCAGACAGACTGACGGACTTTGTTTTATAATAGGTAAAGATGAACGGCAATCATCGACATATATAAGTGTTACAGTTAATTTTGAAGTGGGTAAATAACTTCTAATTACTATAAATTCTTGTTTGCCAGATAGTTAAATAAATTAAATTTACTAGGATTTTTACAAATGGTCTAATAATTATTATTTAAGTAATAATTTTTTTCAAAAAACAATTAAAATTATACTTGACTCACAACCAATGTTCATGAAGTTGAGTTGATGGGTATTTTGATAGAAATACGAGAGCATTTTCGATACACTTCAGTCTTTAATTAAGTAATACGTCACGGTGTCTTAGTCGTTATAATAAGCCTTAGTATAAGATTTGCTTGCTCGCAATCAAGGAGTTGTTTTAGAATATCAAACTCTGTATCGTTAAAATAAAATGGACCCAAAATCCCTCGATTTAGAGTTGCAAATCCTGTACTTCTGATTTGTATTTCACAAACGTCCTGTCAAAAGCCCGAGCTAAAGAATTTGAGTTTTAATGCAATACAAAATTATTTCCATATTAGAAACGACTCCTAGCTTGCGATTGGCGGATTTGATATATTACAGAATATAGTTACTGCTGTAGACGGAATTAACACGTCAAAAAAGATATGTGGTATACAAAATATGATTATTCTTTTTCACGCGCTGTTGGATAACAAACGGCTAATGGCTCCAAACAGATATAGGGCTCAGGCGCGGCGGTTTGTGATACTCAGGCAGAAATACAGTTATAATTTAAAATTGACTCGTACATCACTATAATGCACACTGAGCAGATTGCTGTATGTGAGCCCCTTTCGTATAATATATCGTGTGTGGTTGATAAATTTGTAATTCTATTTGATTCAAAGAGTGCCATTCTGCATTTAGATTGGCTAAGCTCGAAAGTTCGAGGTTATTTGATAACATTGATATTCGCCATTTGAATGAAATTAAAAATGCAACCATCCAATCTGCTACTCAGCTGATAACTTGGCACACACGAGTGGCTAGAATATGGTACAAAACAATAGTATGTAAAGGTGTAAGGCAATTAAAATGAGAAGAGACTATATAGTAAGGCTCTTAAGACTCCGTCCGGTCATGTTCCATCAAATAAGTTTAGATTCATGATAACAAACTCGACGACTAAATTCCACACAATTTTTTTTTATGTTCATGGAGTGTAAAAGGAACAATTTGCAGCGACCTAGCCTTCTTAAACAAAACTTCAGCGTCGTTATATGCAACAGTTTATTAGCCACCCCGCTGACAAAAGAGGCTTACCAAATTGTGCAAACACCCATTAACGTCTATTTTATACTCAATCTATCTGTAATCTCTTGATAAATTGTTAAGCAAAGCGACAATAACAACATGGCGTAGTTAATGCTGTGATTGTCAACTTTATGACAAAACTCCCGAGTCAAATAAAGAGAAAAAAAAAATAAGTGCAGCGTCCGTGCAAAAAATATTTTATCTCGTGCACAAATAATTAATTATGATTTTATCGTAAGGTTACAAATTACTAATCTGTCGAGACCACATGAGTATTGCAATGAAGGTTTATTTTATTACAGACAAAAACACTTTTCACTATTTTATTACACGTGTGTGTAGAACAGGGGAATAAGCAACCACTTAAGCCAACGAGATAAATTGCCTAAATCTCCCAAATCCTATTTTGTGTGAGAATTGAAGTAAGTAAAACTAATGAAACTAAGAGAAATCCCCGTCTATATTATAAGAAGTTGTGATTGTATTAATTCCACACTGGGACCAGGAAAACAGATGAATGAATATCCTTGCGTAGGTAGGTACAAATTTATATTGAACATTTTTAATGTAGCTATTCTGTAAAAATGAAGGAAACGATCAGTTTTGTTTCTAAAATATAATTTTTTGATAATCTTTGATCATCATTTCGGATCATCATTTGATCATCTTAAGTTCGTTGATTAAAGACCTCTTCTCTGACATGAGATGGTTATTGAGCGCTAATATCTATTCAAATTTGATTGATATGGCCAGGACCGACAGTTTAACATGCTCTCCGAGGCCCGGAGCCGTGACTATTTTAAATTGGCTGGACCCTGAATTAGAACCCAGCATCTTGCTTTCCGTAGTAGGAAATGAGAACCACTAAACCAAAGAGGCAGTCAATCCCAAACTGACTCTATTTAATTAATAACCATACAAAAGCAAAAGGATTCAGCCATGTTATCGATACAATAGTACGGATTACTTTTACGGTCTCTATTCGGCGATCATTACATTTCAAATATAATGAAATTATACGAGGCCACATTACTAAATTTGGCATAGGACCCACATTGACTGTTATATTACCAGCTAATTGCCATGAAAACAATAAAGCGATCAACAAAACAAAATTTATTATCTAAAAGCTTTATTAATTTCATACACACATTGAATGCGGAACAACTGGCATATTTTTCACTACGCCTGCTTCAACGTTGATATCTATAACGCCATTATTCAGGGGATTAGCTTTTTGCTGGATGAGTGGTAGAATATTCAAAAGGGTATTATTGGATTTTGTTGAATTTATTTCAGTGTTTCTCTAAAATCGATCTCTATCTTCCATATTCATTGTTCTTAATCCAATTCTCTGTCCTCAGTAAATAAGCAAACGGATGAAATATTTAATTAAGTACGATGAATAACAAAATAAGCAAGTATTTTACCGTTGAATATCTGTAGCCATACTCGGTGAAAAGCCTTAAAAAAATTAACAAAACCTTTCCCACAGTAAGTAAAGTTATAGACTACTTTTTTAGTTCGTCTACTTGCATAGAATAATAACATGCCATGCTGAAAACTTATAGTGGGATTACGGCTATATGTGATACAGCGCCCAGCTCCGAGGGCAATTTTATGTAATGAAAGAAACGCATCAAAATCGACCTAGAAGTTTCCAGATAATATTGATGAACTATTTTGTACAAATAGCATCAACATAACTACTGCTTACTCTGTGGTTCTGACTGTCTGGACATGGATCTCTAAACTAAACAGCTAAAATGACAGGTATATTCTTTGTATCCTTTTTCACAAAGGAAAAAGGATTGCGACACTTATATCTGTCAGCTTGTGCGTACAACATAACTAAAACCAACAGCTTATATTAAGATAGTCAAAAACATGATTGCAGCTTGAAAATAAGTTATCCATATTCAAAGCTTTCTATTTTTTAATATGGTTCAATCCGCACTGGGCCAGCGTGGTGGAGTACGGCCTTAACCCCTTCTCATTGTAGGGGGGAATCGTGCTAATAATAATCTATAGTGTGCCGGTAATGGATTGATAAGAGGTTAAAAAATATCAATGAGCCAGGAGTGCAGCGGATGATATTTTTTTTTAATATTGCAACTTTTCATCATTTAACCCAATGCCGACCCACTACTGGGCACGAGTCACCTCCTACAATGAATGAGTGGGTCAATGCGGATTAATGGACTGCATGCAGGTTTCCTCGCGACGTTTTCCTTCACCGTTGAATCAAGTGATATTTTAAATTCAAATTCATTTATTTCAAGTAGGCCTACTTTATAAGCACTTTTGAATTTTAATTGCTTAAAACGCAAATAACTTAGAAATTCTAGAGTTTCGTGCTGGGATTCAAACTCGGCTTTCTGAATGTAAAGCCGAAGTCCTAACCACTAGGCTATCACCGCTTCACTTTGTTACTTCTATTTCCCAAGAAACTATCAGAACCAAGTTACATACGCATGATTCCAACCTTGGAATTTCAAAATTTGCTATACGTTCGTCTGATTTTATTATTATATGCGACGCGAAGGCACTGTGCTCCAATTTATTCCACTACCGCAACCGCCTTTGAACTGACTCGCGAGAACGTCGTTTCATCGCGACGCCAATTGTCATATAAACAAGCCGCTAACTCAACTCTTAACTACACCGACACAACAAAACTTACGTTTGCCGAAATTACCAATAAGGAACTCAAAGGTTCATGTCAACCTTTACAATAAATACGCTTACGACAAGATTCGATAAACGCTTGCTTTCCATTTATTATCCTAGTGTTGGGAAGGGGAAAAAAGTATTTGCACTGGTTAACTACCAATAGTGTTGTGATTTGCCATGTTCCTTACTAATAATATTATATTAGTACGAATTATTAATTTTTTTTTTACCATTTTTGTTCTAAACTTATTATCTCTTAGGACTAAAAACACGCCAATCTGGGGTCCAAAATTATGATAAAGTCGGCTTATATTTATTGTAAATACTAATTTTAGATTGTATTTATTGAATTTTTCGTTGGTTTATAAATAAAGAATAAAAACCCAAGTAGATAGAATATTTAATAAATAATCGATATCTATAATTTTGGTTTACTTTTTTTAACATACGTTTATAGAAGTCAAACTGAATACTGTACATTATCCAAGAAAGCACTGAACTATGAATTTATAAAAAGAATAAGAAAAGTGTTTAATCATAAACTTTATTTGCTGATGTATTATCCGTACTAAGACAATAATATAGTGTTAGCAAAACTATGTTTTTCGATTGTATATAATATGAGGCAATTTACAATTGTGAGAGACACGCGTCATGTCGAGAACTAATCTCACAGAGTCTGATTTATACATTTCTGCAAACTAAAGTTGGGCGATTTATACATTTCTTACCGCGAAACTAAAGGATATCTTCCACGGCAGCCTTTTTTCTTTTTTCTACAATAGGACAGTGTCTGAAATGGACAAAACAAAAAACAGGGCGTTTTCGTGATATTTTGTGGTTGATATCTGCTGCCATACGTTAGGTGCGACCACAAAGCGACTGTTATTTAAAATCAGTGTCAACCTGACATTTCTGTGTTCCAGCACGAGGATAAATTCGACATACATTCCATTCCAACATCGGCTTGTAAAATAATAATGAAAATGTTGAGGCAACTTCGCTACTAAGCGATAAGGCCGCATTTTGTATTCTGCTTCTATTTTTGTGTTTCTGTTTTCTTGTAATAATTCTTTTACTTCATGTGGTGTACAAATAAAGAGTAATAATAATAACTAAAATAACTAAATTTTATTATTTCAGCCCGGGATATTGATATTTGTAAGCCTTAAGTCATCAAAAATATTATGCTTTACAAATATTTTGTTCTGTAGTACATTAACAAAAAGCCCGCAAAACCGATTATCTGTCTCTTACAAATAAGCCACTATAACGCATTTTATGTAAAAATAAATTTAAAAGTTAAGTAAAAAAGGCATGAAATATTTACCTTTACAAAAAACGTCAGTTTATACAAGACAATCTTATATAATACAACAACATGTTATTTGGTCTTATAGTTTGGGCGATAATAAAAAAAAATATAAACGTACGTATGGGAGCGGTCTATGAGTAAGATGTCCGCGTGGCCAATGTCGCAGTACATTACCCGGGTGAAACCGGCGGAAAAGCCGTAATGCGTTATAATGCTACAACATTTTAATAAAAATTTCTTTCTTATAAACCTCGCCGTTTTCCTACGCTTATGTATTTTATTTTTAAACAATTTTAATAGCAGCTGTTTATTACGTTGGTATCTTTCAAGAGCAATTAATTATAGAGCTGTCGACTGTTTACATAGAGTTTAATAACATGAAAATAAGAATTTCAATTTATAATTGCATGTGTAAGTACCTTTGTCGTGATGTTTTATTCGTTTTATATTCGCGATGATTCGCGCGCTAAAAAAAATATATATTCCCTATTATTATTCAAGTAATGAATTATGTTACCATTAATGTTGTTATGTAGTTATTAATGTAATAAAATATATTTTAGGAAAAGGTTGTAATTGTTTTTTAATCTCGAGGGTAACATTCAGATTGGTTCTGAGAGGGCGTCGGCTACTTCAAAGAATCGGCATGTACACTCGCAATATAAATTGTTGATTTTCGGTTCGGCGGCCTATTAACATATTATTTTAAAGTTTCTCAAATCGCCTGCGGGTGTACCTAGTGCAAACTATTTGAGCGGATGAACTATAAATTACTATCGAAAGTAGGATGAACTCTAAGTGCACGGTCCAAAACTTGTCTAACTTGTACCTTGTGTATGATTGTTTGCGAGTTACCAGCACCATGCTCCAATTTGTTACTCAACTCGGGAACGCCTTTGAAACTTACTCGCTGGAATACTGGTTCATTGCGATGCCAATTGCCACACAAACACTGGGCTCGGAACCGGTTTCAATTTCCCGTAAATTTTAGTTAGTAACCGGTTAAAAATAGTCTTCGTTATTTAATCGGTTCGTTGATTAAATGCTTTCTAACAAACCGAACCTTTATCAGGGTTACTAACCGAAACAGGATTGATATTCTATCCCGTTTCCAAGTCCTGCATACTGATATCTTGTCATAAGAATACTCTTTCCTTTATTTGTTTGTATCATTAACATCTTTAAATTACGACTGTTACCTACTTACCTCGAAAGTTTTTGCTTGTAATGGATAAATAATGCAAAAATGTGTAAAGTTTAATTGAATCAAATAGAAAACTACTTTACTGATGACATTGCGCATAGTTAGTTAAAGTTGCGTTTTTAAATTTTAGATGGTAGTATCGATACTACAATGATACTTTTAAACTTCCACAAATTCCATCAATCCATCTTCCAAATTAGTGCATTGTAAGATCTTACTGTATAACAATCATTTATTTATCCGGATATTGTGAATGCGAAAGTCTCTGTTTTTTTTATGTTTATTATCTATTTTAGACTAAAGTTCTATACCGATCTTGATTTTATATAATTGAATTGATTCTATATAAGCGCCATATTTCAAAATGGCGCTTATATAGCTTGCATCCATGAGATGGACATAGAATACTTTTAACCCGGAAAAAAGGCCTAGGTAACACTTCCGGAATAACAATATTCAAAAAATAGCCTTTATTACCTGTGCACGGATTCACAGCTAGACCGACATTGAAAAAAATTAGCAAAACCTTCTCCTGGTGACAGATACCTTTTATTCCGAAAGAACTAACGATTATTGCAGGAATAAAAACAAAAAATGCTGAAGAAGTCGCAGGCAACACCTAGTAATATATAATAAACTTACCAACCAGTATCTTGACCATTATACTGAAGTAAATTGCTACCACGAGCAAGTTGGATGAACTTTCGGCGCACGGCTTAAACTTACCTAGCTTTTACCTTGTGTATGATTATTTGCTATGTTCCAATTTGTTACCCAACTCAGGAACACCTTTAGAACTTGCTTCCAAGAATGTCGCTCCATTGCAATTCAGATTGCAATAAATTAGCCACTAACACAAGCTATGCCACGATAGCAAAACTTTCTCGTTCACTTTCCTCATAACATATCATTAAGAGTTCCGCGCATACTAGAAAATCTTGGCTCTTATATTTTTGCTGTAATAAGGATGAAACTTAATTGTTTGCGAAGAAACCATGTATTTGTATTAAAAATATGATACCAAGAGTACATAACCTCTGGTGTATTTTTATTATTAAAGTTCTTACAAAATCTGCGGGATTTTCTTTTGTTTTAAGGCAACCTTTATGCAGAGGATCTGCGCAAAGATAGCACCTTACTTAATCATATAAACCTATTAGCAGCCCTCTGTAAGGCACGAGTCTCCTCCAACAATGAGAAAGGCTTAGTTCCACCACGCTGACCCTGTGCAGATTGGTGGACTTCACACGCCTTTGAGAACAGTTTTGAGAACACTTAGGGTTGAAGCAAGTCATATGTTAATTGTCTTAAAACGTACATAACTCAGGAAAGTTATAGGTGCGTGCTGGGATTGGTAACGCTTCCCCGAAATTGAAACCAGAGCCCTTAAGATTAGGCTATTACCACTTACCGCACCATGTCTTACTTAAATGACTATAAATAAATAAATTTATACTTTTAAACAAACAAAAGCACAAAGTGTTTAAATATATATCCATATGTAATACATCCCAATACTTTTAAAAAGCAAGAAAATTCAATAAAATCTAGATATAGGCTAACGATAAAAGTTACTACAATAGTTATGCTCATAATTTATGAAAAAAGTTACTAAAGAACTGATCTCGGCAATTTAAATGGAGCAAGTAATTTTTAACTACGAGTCGAATAGGCACGGTCAGTCGAGGCCGGTTCTTTGAAAAGAAAAGAAAAATATGAAGTTTAAACTGAAACGCATGATAGTCATATAGAGAGCTATGCAGTTTGCAAACACAAGTTTGCATAACGACACAACACAACTACGTATTGTGTGTTCTTATACTTGCCATGCAGGGAAAATATTTTTTTTTGTCATTTCACTTTCGTCGGCCACGTTTTCCTTACTAACTAATTTTAAATCCAATAATGTACTCAAAAACGCTCAGACACTGAAAAACATTCATGTTCATCACACTAACATTTTTCAGTTTTGGGAATCGAACCCAGCCTTGGGTTAAAGCAGGGTCACTGCCCGCTACGCGATTCGGCCATAAAATAAAAGGTTCGCATGGGTTACATTTCATACTTCTTCTGTAAATCATATTACCTATTGAAAGTACAACCTTAGCGTATCGGAGATGAGCAAAAAAGTAGTCATAGCCTAGAGGTATTCAACAGTGTACATAATATAGTAAACGAAAAAGACTGAGAACCTGTGCTACGCTACAACAACACTTCGTACCTACGTACTGAAGTACGTACGTACGTACGTACATGAAGTATATGTAGGAAAATATAGGTATGATTGAAATTGAAAAATGGGCGCTCAATACGAAATGCTAGTCGTATGTTTGAAGAGAATGTCGCAGAAACGAGATTTAGCGCGTCTAATAAAAATCTTTATAGCTTATAATAAAAAAAACAAATCTTTCGGCAATTTTATTGTTAGATACAAAATTTAATTTTCCCTAATACATTCTAGTGTTAGTAGGTATGGTACATTCACAACAACTGTTATAATAGGTTGGGGAAAAAGTCTTTTTCCATTACGAGTATGTATGAACTTGTAATAAAATATCTTTGGCTATACTGTTTGTATCTGGCTGGTTTTGGTATCATTAAAAGTTTAAATTTTATAGAAGATAATTCAAATTACGTTAATGTGTGATTTTTATTTGTTTTTCGTATTGTTAAGATAGATGATTGAGTGTAATGAAGAAATTCGATACAAGAATGACTACAAAAAAGGCAAAAATGCAACGCAAGCCGCGAATAAATTTACGATGTTTATGGACCACAAAGAGTAGCACAAATTTTGTTTAAGCGGAAATTTTGATGTCATTGATGCACCTCGCAGTGGTTGCCCTATTACGGATAAAATGGATGCCATTTTTGAAAAAGTGGAGCAAGATCGGCATATCAGTAGTTACAACGTAGCTGAAGAACTGGGAATTGACCACAAAACAGTTTTGGTGCATTTGAAAAAAACTGGGTACACAAAAAAAGGTCACTGCTCACTGAAAGAAACCTAATGAACCGTGTACTAATTAGTGATTCTTTATTACGACGTAATGAAACCGAACCATTTTTGAAGAAGCTGTGAACTGGTGATGAGAAGTGAATCATGTACGACAAGAACGTGCGAAAAAAGTCCGGTTAAGCTTCACAGACTGTGGCGAAACCGAAACCCGGGTTAACTCGCAACAAGGGGATGCAGTGCGTGTGGTGGGATTGGAAGGGCATTATTCCTACCTTGCACCTTCAGATTTCCAGCTGTTTCAGTCTCTTCAGATTTTTTTAGGCAGTGTCATGTTAACATCACGATGGGACTGCCAAAGCTACTTGTCGCGGTTTTTTGACTAGAAGCCTCGAAATTTCTATAGCAATGGGATTATGTCCCTATCCACAACATGGCAAAAAGTTATCGAACAAAATGGTACGTACATACTCTAGTTAAATGTAAATAGACTATATTAAAGAATGTTTTGAATTTTCTTAAAAATGAGAAGAAACTTTTCCCCGTCCCAATTTGTTTATTGTATTTTTTATCATAATCGACTATAATAAATATGCTTAGGTCTGTATATAAATATAGGCACCTGAGGCTTCATACCTACGCATTTAATTGGTGGACACAGGGTAGCGCGTTGCAGAATGTGTTCCTTGCATGCTCTGCTAAGTGTTACTCTGTTAAGGGGCAATGGTTTGCCAGCTACCTTCGCATGGGCCATCTGCTTGGTCCGTCGATTATAAGTAAAATTTAAACACACTTAACTTACAATATCGTGTACATTATTCTACTAGTTAAGCCCTCTCATTTGATTCACATATTAAGCAAGTTGTGTAATGAAAAAATGTTTTTGTGGCGGCCATTTTGGATTTTAAATTTTCATAGTGTTTGGTCAAGCCCTTTTATTTTATACCATATTGAGGGATTTCGTTTGCTACGATGCACGATGATTCGATACACAGACAGACAGACATACACACATACACACCCACACCTTGTCGTTTTGCGTCGGGGGTAAAAAGTAGTACCGCGAACATGGGGTTCACAAATCCCTACCAATGTGTGGAAATGCTTAAAACTTCCACAAATAAAAATAATAATATGAAAAAGGCAACAATCAAATAGATAATTAACTCGTATAGCGCTTCGCGACTCACACGTATTACTCAAATTGTTTGAGCAAATACACAATTTTGCACACTCAGATCATCGATACGTTATTACACTTGATCTCGCTGCATCGCTCTCGATAAGTAGATTACTCGGTTATGTGCGACGCGCAGAGCTCTCTCTAAAATCTGGTAATTAGGTCGCTATAGTTTACCTGAATGTTCATGTTACTCCTAATTGAATTTGCATCTATTTGGCTATGCCAGTTTTAGTTCAGCTCGGTGAACTTTTTTATTTCATTATTCCCAGAAAATGTAGTTGTGAAAGTGCATAATGAAATAATATTCCAACTAGTGATGTTACTGGACTGCATATCACGAGTTTCTGGTTGCTATTCAAGGTTGGGCATTGGGAAAGGCTTGTTCAAATCTTCTGTACCAGCTCTTGGAGAGATATTGACACGTCACTAGCATGTGAAAATTATAGCTCGTCAACCTATTGAGCAGTGGAGAATTATGTCTCTTTTATCTGTCTTTTTTCCTGTATGTTTTGCGTGCAATAAAGAGTATCTTCTTCTTCTCTTTCGTTTTCTTCTATGAGTGAGGAGAATTATGCTTAGCAGTGGGACATTTTTTCTATGTGGTAGCTGTGGAAGCCGAATTCTTCCATTCACCCGCTTCCATTTGTTCTATTTAAGAGCTTTCCCAGTTAATGAAAAAAATAACCGGGTAAAAAGAATAAATAAGCTCAATAAAATCGGCGTACATACATCGAATTGAGAAAATGAGCCTTTGTAGGCAGCCGGCTATAAATAAACATATGTCACCCTCGCAAGGCAATGAAAACACTACTGATGCGTGGGCAGCGAATTGGAATCCTGCTTATTTAAATAAATATTACAACATCAATATCAATATACTTATTTTACGATCTCTGATAGGGTTTTACGTAGGGATTTCAACACGCTCCAGCTTTGTGCCGCTTGTATAGAACGGCTCCCTTTGTCTTGTTTGTGTCGTCTGTCCCCCTTGAGAAGGATCCACCAACACTGTGGTTTCACTGCGGATGATGGTTGGTTGGTTGGTACCCAAACGTCCATTTGTTCTCCGAGCTATATTTCCCATTCAGTTCACTATTTGATTCATTGATATATGTCAGTAACTCTAATTTTTCTAAAAAATTCCTCATTTCTAATCTCTCTCTACATCGCCTGCTAGTTCACCTTACCCTTGGGACTCTGGGTCTACTTATGAGGCTCATCTTTTCCTATGCCTAAGTACCTACGTTAAAATAATTCAACGATTAACTATTAAATGACATGTGGTTTTGCTCACATACCTACCTACTTCTGTTTTAATTCAAATTGTAACAGAAAATTTATATTACCATCATATTGCTATTGCGAATATAACCACAATCAGTATCAAAGGAAAAGCGTACGCGAAATAAACTCACGAATATGAGCAAAAAATTTCTAACATACATTAATTTGAATAAGACTAATTCGCACATTCGTTTTTACTGAAAACTTGCACGAAGTAATGTATAAAATAATACATGATATTCAAATTAAAATTGGTCAAGTTGGGTTTCGCTAATGAGTGTTCCGTTTCTTACCACACTACTAATTACTATACTGGTCTTCGAGACCTGGAAATGTAGATTGCCAGCCCGATAATCGTTAAGCCAATCGACTTCAGTTTTTTACACCTATAAATGCGAAAGGTTACCGACACATTCGAAATCTCCAAAAACAACTGTCATATGATATTTATATTTTGTGGGTAGTTTATAGGTCAGCAAAACAAGGAATTTACAAAAAAACTTCCTATAATATGATGGTCTGAAAGGTGTGTGAAAGTCCAAAGTTGAGACACAAAAATCAGTGTTTCGGTTATTATTACAAAAAACAGTAAGACTAAGAAAATAACTGATGGAAATTGTTGCTGAACAAATTGTGTATACAGTTAACTAAGTTCTCTTTAGTTTCTTTGTGGCCATCTTAGGTAAAGAACTGATTTGAAGAAAAATATACATTTTAAAAAAGCTTAAAATAAAACTTCTTGATCTCACGGAAAATCAGAAGTTCTACGCAGCTGCTAATACAGTCATACCTGTTTATCAAACGGCAATCTGTGTATAAAACGGCATCTTAGGTACTAGAGTGAGTAACAAATTCACTAATGAGCCAAACAATAACTTCATCAAGGTATAGCAAAATGTCTTACGCAACCACAGAACCTAACTTTTTATACTGAATTAAAAATTTTAGTTCGACAAACTATCGAATCTTAAGAGAAAAGTAAGTGAACTCGCAAGCTAAAAGTACAAAAAAACTTGTGTATGTAAAGTCAAAGTCAAGTCAAATATTATCAAATATATATTTCTTAATTCAAATAGGCACATAGATGGCACTTTTGATGCGTACATTACATGTAAAATATGACATAGGAGTGAGTTGATGGCGATAAATAAATTCGTCAACTTAAAACTAAAGCTTCGAGGGTTCCAAACGCGCCCTGGTCTAAGAAGAAACCCACAACAAACTTAGCCGGATGTTATTTTTTTTTTGTTATCACCATCTCACATTGTCCTTTAAAAACTAATTAAAGAAGCAACCTGGTTAGAGCAATAATTTACACCCAAGCATTTTTATCGTTGACGTAGTCCTTAATACTATAATAGGACTTTTCTATAAGCTTATATTTAATACAAACTTTGAACTTTTTCAGAGACATCTCCAATATATCTGGTAATTTATTGTAAAATTGTATACAATTTCCTTTAAATGAATTACTTGTTTTATGTAGTCTAGTATATTGCACTGCAAGTTTATTTTTGCTTCTATTGTTCAAATTATTGCAGTCACATTTTCTCTTAAATGCTATATAATCCACCATAAGTCTCCCGATCTACACTTGTCCGGTAGAGTAGGGCCTGAACCTTTCTTATTGTGGAAGGAGACTCGTGCTCTGTAGTGGGCCGCTAATGAGTTGATATGAGATAAAGACTAAAACTCCGGGAGGTATCTTTGCATCATTTGAGTCCACATAGGACTGAAGTATATCGAAAAAGCACTCGTATTTATATCAAAATACCCACCGGAACAACGTTATGAAAATTGGGTGTGAATTAAATATAATTTTAATTATTGAAAACTATTTATTAATTAAAAAAGAAATATCGGAAAATTTGTTAAATTGCTAATCATTTTAAAATAAATATCCGGGTCTCATCAAGTTAGAGTTATCAAAAGTTCAATTATTTACCTACTTTATAATATTTCTTTAACATATGATGATGATGATAGAAATACCTGTTACCGGATGTTGCAAATAAACGTAGAAAAACTTTTGGAATAGCTAAGCAGTGTATTGTCAAATGACATGAAAAAACATTATATTACAATCCCAAAGTTATTATAAAGTGCCACGTTTATTTATATGGCCTAGAATGTTCGCACTACGCACAAGGAAGTTATTTCATTGGAGTTAATCAAATATGAATATTTTAAGCATTTATTTAAATTTTAATGAGTTAAAGAGTTCAAGACCTAAGAATAAAAATATAAGCTTTAAAAAAATACATTTCAACTATATTAACGTTACCCTTTGTTACATTTACGTGTTTTTATATTATGTACACCATCAACCTAATGTTTTTCATAACGCTTACCTAACTTGAAACCATTACTTTAAATAATGACAACTAACTCTAAGTAATAACACACATACCTAATTAGTTTGACTATAATTTGTCCGTCAATTTATTTGAAATTACAGCACTAATAACACATACGTACCCGTGATTATGTTATATTCGGTTTTTTGAATATTTATCCAAGTAGGTCTGTATCTTTTTGAATCTTTAAGGAAACGCATCACGTCTGTGAGTACTAAAATTTTACTATTATTTTATAAACCATACTTATAAGTTATATAATCGCAGCAGGATTATTGAAATATCAAAACAGGCGTGGACGAAATCACAGCCAATAGTTAAAAGGGTATGTTCATAAAATATATTTACGAGTATTATTACCTTATACAAAGTAATAAAATTAATTTGAATAAACCGCTACAGCCAGATTAAAATAAACCGATACTAAACTTCGAAGTTATAAACATATCCGTCAAAATGCCTATGACCTCGAAGTTTAGTATCTTTAAAGAATCATAACTTATTGGGGGACAATAACACGACCGTATAAGTCACCTTATATCTTAAAAAGGATACTTTTGTAACAAAATGCTTTTATTTTAATTATTTTTAAATGCACCTATGAAAATGATAGTTTTATATTCATTATTTTGATTATGATTGGAGTCCTTCTATTATTATCCTTACTAAACTGTTCATTTGATGGAAATCGCAAAAATGAGTTCAACATTGATAGAATCTACTATTTCGAATCCGATCCAATAAGACATCCGTAACATCTCTAGTAGATATGCTGTAACGCCCTTGTATTTAATGAAGCCAATTTTCCTCCGCCCGTTTCACATTGCTTTCCTTTTGAATTTTCTGGCGTACTTTCCTCAACATTCATCTCATTCCATGTTTCCGCGTACGCAAATTACTTTTGATTTTAAATTCCTCCAACATTGATTTAGTGAACAACAGGCTATTTGTCACGTCCCTACTCCAGTCGTGCGATCAAATGGTATTTTTATTTGTCTTGTCTTTTGTCTTTTATTTTAATTTGTTTATAAAAGTACAAATTTAGTCTTTATTATTGTCAATTAGCAAATTTGTCATTCTACGTCAAATTAACCCGCAATACGTGTTTCATTCATATACGTCGCTTTGAGAATTTATTTCGTAGACGGTCCGGTCCTGTATATGGAGTTGTCGCTATATGGTCCTTATTCCGTAGCTCGTACGCGAATTGAGATCATATTTATCAGTAGTTGCAGTAAACTATACATTTTTATAAATATATTTTTTAAATTTAAACTGGTTATCGGTCTAAGAGGATGCCATTGTAAGATTATAATAAATATGCATTTTATATTATTATTATTATAACACCACCACGTAACGTTAAGATTTAAAAGGGTGTTAAGAGGCATACAACATTTTCCAAATAATGATTTTAATTGGTTTTTTTCTAACCAAGTATCAAACGAAGGATATCTTGATTAAAATCGTAGTCTCTCAATTTATTGTCCAATAACGAACTCGCGAAGACCATTTTCCTTACATAATTTTGTTTACGAATCCAAGAAAAAACTGCATTCTCCATAAATCAATAGTACCAATGTAGTAATCTACATAAACGTGTGTAAAACAGACAATTCAAATTATATTGCTTCTATGGAAAACCACACAAAATCCCGGGCATCCGATAGTATTAAATACATTATAATTGATTTTAAAACCAATTTAAAATTAATTACGTCAAATAACGGCTCAGCAAATAATAGTTTAAAAGGGTAGATTTCACTATACAATTGCGTCGTTATTTTGAAATCCAATTTACCAACTGGATCCATTGAAAGTTAATTAGGAGATAATAAGCCATTATTTCGAAACTGTCATGCCAATGACTGATAGTTTTTTTTAAATGAATTTAAAAAAAAATATCGCTGTGAATGATTTGCTGATTTCATTTGCATCGTGTCTTTTCTAGCTTGAACTTTAGAATTTTCAAATTGTATTTTGATTATATTACATATTAATATTCATAACATATGATTTAAAAGTTAGGTAGTCTATAAGGAAAGGCCGAAAAAAAAAATTCAAAAATACTCATATGAACAATAACAATTTACGTTACAAAATATATTTTGTGGGCGACGAATCAGAGCTTTGGCCATTTCACTTAGATACAATTGTTTGTAGGTTCAATACTGCAAAAAAAAAATTATTTAATAGGGACAGAAGTTCAATCTATTTGCCGAAAAGCTATAACGAAAACATAACTAGCAACGCCTTTGTCTTAAACTAGAAAATTCTTTAAAATAAGCTATCTTCCGTTCATTTTAAACTTTCTTTAAGATAATATATTATGCATTTCGTTTAGTTGACATCTTTGTTGTGGTGCAGCAAACATATTCAGCGAGTTTCCAACTAATTTTTATAAGTTCCGGGAAAAGTTCAATATTTTTATAACGAAATCCCAATGTACATAAAGCTTCCTTATTTGCATTGCTCGGTCTTTTCGTCTTTGAGAATATTGCGAGCAAAGTTTTCTCCCTTAAGTTAACAGCAGTTGCTTCGTAAGTCAGCCCCAATGGCACTACGCTTAACGAAGTCACGGAATGCAAACAAACTATAATAAAATATTAAAAAAAAAAACACTGAAAAAACTTTTGTCGTGAAATAATAAGTTAGGTATCCGTTTGATTTAATAGCAACTATCACAACTGTTTTTGTGAGAAACCAAAACAAATAGTTTGTTAGTAAAATGAGGCACTTATAAACTTTATATGTGCATTAGAAGAAGAGTAGAGGTCTAAATAGTGCTATACTCACATGTCACTATCTCACTCGCAATTCTACCACTAAATACCCCGTCCACTCTAACTTGTCCCCTGAATTGTCTGTAAGCTATTTAAAGTCAGGCCGACTTTTCTCTCATCTTTGACAGCTACCTGCTTTACCAGATAATATTTTTGCGAGTTGAACTATTTTGTTTTGTATTTTAGATTTTGTTTAGACGCCTAGAAAATTTAACTTCATCAGGCTTGGGCCCAGCAGCGGTAAAGGCTAAGGATGATGATAATGATATATGAGAGAAAACCCTAACAATGTTGTACTTTGGATGACTATGCGCGAAATAAATGTTTCGGGTTCAAAAACTCCACAAGAATTGCCTCGAAGATTATCAAAATAAGCAGTTGTTATGAACAAAAAGTCACAGCGCCCGGCACGGCGCGACACGGCCGCGTTCTATTGTGCCATATATTTCGTATGTGCGCAACGTTTGGCCATATTTCTTGACGTCTATGCCGATGCCGGCACCGGTAGCATTTCACGCGACGCTCACTGATTTTTCGATGTGCGGTTTCCGCCCCACAATTGTATTTTATTCACGGTTGAAATGCAACATTGTGTCTGGTATTGTTACGTAGCAAATGTTATAAGTGAATCTCACTCTCACAACACAACACCGCTCTCTCCATCGTGTAATTCAGCACGGCAGGGCACGTACGGTTCCAATTTGACGATATGAGCCGGAAACCATTGTCAAACACTAGCGCTGCCGGTGTACACAGCGCTTTAAAGTTTTACTGCTTGTTTACAATACGAGTGCTGCCCTCGACGATATTCTTTTTTGCTGTTGATAAAAAACCTTTACGGCTTGTATTTCCTGCAAACGTATATAGAGCTTTGTTTAAGTTTTTCGAAAGATAGAATTGGTATTTTAGATGTTACGTAAAAACAACTCGGCGAGCTTGATTCTATGATTTAAATAATCATCATTATTGTCAGGTCAATAAATTATGGTATTGGACACCGACCTACTCTTCCCTTAATCCCTTAAAGAAGGGGAGGGAAGGGTTCGGCCCAAATTATTTCCCTCAAAGAAAACGAATTTAGACTGAACGTGTTTTCGGGGGAGTCATAAAGTTAACTTCCTAGTAACAACAGCCCAGTGGCGTGCATAGGGTTTTCGACCAGGGTATGCAAAAAGCAGGTAGATGGCATAAATTGGGAAAAATCCCCTCCAATACCAGTTATATAAAAATATTTGGGTATGCAGTGCTTTTGTGCATGTATGAAGTGCACGCCACTGCAACAGCCTATAAATCAAAATTTATTGACGGAAAATCTTTCTAGCTCCCCGAGATCCGTAAAGGAACATGCAACTTACTAGACCAGCAAGGCAGTTCATTTTATATTTATTAATAATTATTGTTAGCTGCGAAATACAGTCACCCATATTTTGGCTTCGTCTCAAGATTAAACACAATTTTACTATTTTAATTTTAGCGCATACATTCTGATATCAATGAGTAGCTAAGTGAGGTTAACTAACGGCCGAATCGAGCAGTGGGTAGCAACCCTACTTTCTGAGTCTGAGGCTTTGGGTTCGATTCCCACAACTGTAAAATGTTTGTGTGATGAAAATGAATGTTTTTCAGTGTTTGGGTCCGTATCCGTATATTGTAAATATTTATGTATTATTATACATTCAAACATTCATAAGTTATCTTAGTAGGTACCGATTACACGAGCTACGCTTACTTTGAGACTATGGCGATGTGTAGTTATTCATTTTATTTAAACTTCGATCTGCAGTAACTTTAATACGAAGTATAGTTCTGGGGACTTCCGCAACAGTAGTATTTTAAAAGGCAGTTTACCTTTACATCCTAAAAAACCTTACGAATATTATAAATGCGAAAGTGTGTTTGTTTGTCCTACCTCCACGCCCTAACTAAGCAACTAATACACTACATTTTTGGCATAGAGTTAGTTGAAAGGACGCAGAGTAACATTGGCTACTTTTTGTTGCAGGAAAACAAACGCTTTCCATAGGATTTTTTTATGAACCCGTGCGGTGAACGCAGGCAGTAATTACAGCTTATAGTGATTATAATCCTGAAAAAAACTCACCAGTATCAGGTTATTGCTTTAAGTGATGGTACGTAGTAAGTCCCCAGCATATTTCGCTCGACAAATATCTAAAATTCACTTCACCATAAACAGCTACGGGAGTTTAATTCATTAAATAGTTTGATTGCATTAGCATTCCCGGTAAACAAATTGCTGCAATGCACTGAGCGATAACTTGAATCCAGTGCATGTTATCCAACAGTTGACATTTGTAGATTCGAATCACCGTGTCGTGCCGTGAGAGGTAGGCGCCCGTAGGTGTAGACTGTAGGTAAAGGTAATATTTATGCATCTGATTGGTGTCGCCTACAAGGTGGCACCGGGCCGTCAGACTTCGCTACGCGCCGCTGTCGCGATGTCCCTGATTTATTGCCGTAATATAACGCCAAGCTGTCATGCAGATATTTTTATAAGCTTTATACGGACTCCAGTTTAATATTTCGTTTTTATGGGTGCGAGCGTGATAAAATTTACTACATAGGTGAAATATCGACAGTAGAAATGAATATAGAAAAATAGCCTTTTAAAAGATTGGCTTTTCTCATGTTCTCCAGTGTCGGTTGATTAATGCTGATTAACGAACTCGAAATCCTGTTCTTAATTTCATGTCGGTATAAAACCACCTGATGCGTAATCTCTCACCTGGTTGTAAGAGTTACACAGTCCGCCAGTTATTTATTTGGGGTTTGCTCCTTATTAATTTAAGCCCATAAGTATTTATTTTTGGCACGGCATCGTACCAGAACGCTAAATCGCATGGCGGTAAGTCTCTGTCGATAGAGTAGCAACTAACCGCAGTCGAGGCCTCCCACCCGACCAGATCAAAATTATAAAATATGTCTAGAGGAGAGAACAAATAAAAATAAACACATGGTTTAAAAAAGTTCTATACTTAACTACTTAATCTTTAATGTTAGCTTGAGCGATCACCTTTGATTATTTATATATTTAACATTGACTTTGATGTTCACTCCGTTATATGAAAATCCTGCCTTCAAAAAGGTCCTCTAATTCAAATACCTTTCAGTGTGAGTCTAATTATATAAAGTCTTTTTCGTATTTCTTTCTTTGTGCAGTGATTTATTTATTTATTTTGGGATTTCATATTTTATTTTTAGTTCAGTAATACCAGGGAACAAATTTCTTTGCACCTATTCTAACTTTAAGTAATTTACGAACTAAATATGATCCCCTGGTCGTCTAGATTTAGTCTGCATTCCCGATATATGTTTAAACCTTTATTCATTCTTATCATCACACTGGTTAGGTTACTTTTGATATCCAATTGCTGGACACTGCCCTCTTCTCCTTTAGTGGAGATGAATTTAAAGCCTAAGACCCTCTACACTGCTCCAATGTGGGTTGGCGGACTTGACAATTACTATCATGCGTTAGTGTCAAGAACTGGTCAGAAAAGCTTCGCGGGATCGCCAAAGTACATTTGAACCTATTTTTCAGTTCCGGATACTGACAAAGCTTTGATGGCTCAAACACAAAACTATTGAATTTAGTAAAATATATCAAAGTACCAGACGATTAGGTAATTACCTAGACTAATTCATAACAGTAATTTAAGCACACAATCTCGGTTGATCATAATACATAATACTATGCGTTATGTTTAACCGTAAACAAACGTATGTACACTAATTATCTACGTGTTAATGTTTACAATTCCAACAAAGCATGGTTCTATACGTATACATAATATATCTAGCTACGTGCATGTTATGCTTATACTAGGTTGTATGTAAAACGTGATAAAGGCAGCATTACGGTGCTTAAGCAATACTAAGTGATCTAGGAAGTGAAATTAGACAGTATTGAACTATAGATCGATTTATAGAAGTACATTATAGAAGTTGACAGTAATGAATCTTAATTCTCTTACAAGACTGTCTTACTCTAAAAACTACTCTAATAATAGTATAAGTTCTTAGCATTCATTTATTATGTTACTAGTATTTTTTTGGTATAGGTTCTTTGACTATTAATATAAGACTTAACTTGGACGTTACTGTACAAAGATATAGGACCTATCATCTGAGTTATTATGGCAATATGAAGTGACGTATGCACCTGGTGAATAAATATATAATAATAATAAATATACTACGAATATCCACATATCGCTATCTAGTCCCAAAATAAGGGTAGCTTGTGTTATGGGCACTAAGATGACTGATGAATATTTTTAATGAATAATGTATATTAATACTTATAATATACATATTAACACCTAGACAATGAAAAACATTCATGTTCATCACACAAACATTTTCCAGTTTTTGGAATAAAACCCACGGCCTCAGAAATAAGTTCGCTGCCCACTGCGCCAATCGGCCGTCAATGCCATGACTGTTTCAAATTTGATACTTGCATGGCATTCGTGAATTTTCTATATCCGTTAATCCATTATGCAGATCACGTACTTTTATAGACATCGGACATAATTTATGACGTCACACGATAGCATCAAGATTATTTCTCATGTCTTAAGAAATCAGGGCCCAGATGCTACAAATCTACAATAGAAGAAGTGCATGGGCCCTTGTATTACTTAGACTATTGGCTCTATATAATAAGAGCCACTGCTTTGCAAACGTTAGTTAAATAAAAATTCATCTCACTACATTATAGTTTTAAAAATTTAACAACAAAACTGATTTTATCTCTATTAAATTAGAATCTATATTTTGATCACACTAGAAAACAATATAAATAAATCAAAGATAGGCATGTTATCTTAATCATTTATTGGCTTACTGACTTTTCAGGCAACCAAATATCTGCAAGGCTCACTAATTAAAAATAATATTCCTCACTCACATTTGTAATATAATGTTTATACATTAAAAAACGTCATTACGCTAATAAGTCGGTGTCACGTTTGTAAACGACCAGAATGATTACAATTTCACCCTAAAGCACTTTACATTTCTACGCCATTTGCAGCCATTTACAAGCCAGATAGCGTATTCCCGTGTAATTGCTCGGTCCATAGGTGCTACGAATATAACCTATAGACATTCAAGTGAATCTTGTGTGCATTTTGCATAAAATCGATACTCATGAATTTACCCACGCAGAGGCCGCTGAGAGCCGCATGCGACTCGCCAGTTCGAATTTGCCAGAATCGGTTTTATTTTTAGAACGCTATTCTGGAATGGAAAACAGATGATTCGATTTCAAAATATACACGTTCGCAGGCTGCAGATCTTCCAGTATGTCCAGTGTGCTTGAGGATAAGATTTGCTCAAGTTAGTAGTATGACCATACTGCTAACTTGAGCAAACATTCGTAATGACGGTTGCATACTTATTGTTGGCAGGAGAGTTTATTTGCAATATTTGTTTAGGAGGGAGAATGATGTCGTTAGCCAACCAACCCGCATTGGAACTTTGTGAGTAAGGAGGTTCCTATGAGGCGGTCTGTGCCCAGCAGTGGGACGTTCATAAGCTGGTGGTAAATACAGTTGTAATCAGTTTTTCACTGACATATAGGATTCCAAACATCGTGGTGTAAAAAAACTGAAAGAATAAAAATTCGTCTTTTTTTTAAAGTTTTTTTTAAATATAAATAATAAATAAATATATATCGACAATTAACACACATCGCCATCTATGTATTATTTTTATGAATTATTTATAAATACTTGCATAACTACTTATAATATACAGATAAACATCCAGACACTGAAACAAATCCATGTTTATCACACATTTTTCAGTTGTGGGAATGGAACCCACAGCCTGTGTCGCAGTAAACAGGGGGCATTGCCCACTGCGGAAATCGGCGGTCAATGATTGACCATTAACTTTTAGCAATGAACGAAGAAACTCATACAGGCATTTAAAAGAAAGGTTCAAGCCTTGGTTCAACCTGGATTCAACATGGTCAAGTCGATAGAATCGAAAATCGATTGTGGCTCCAAGTAAAAACATCACACAAACATTGGCCCGTACACAAAGCCAAGTTTGCTTGATCAAGTCTCATGTAAATTAGCCAACCTATGCAGTATGGCTACTGCATAGGTTGGCCAAGTAAGATCGTGCAATCTATAAGTTGGATTCACATCGTGTTGCGTACTGTTGTATATAAATGGTCACCGCAGCCATACATCTTACACTATTATCCTATATATTATACAAATATAATATAATGTACACGTTATACACGTATAACATAAGATAAGGTTACGAAAAAAAATACGATTGTCTGTAAAGTCGGTTTACTGACGATAGTTGAACGTGACAACTTCATAAGAAAATACTGATGGAATTCAAAAGAAATTTTAATTTTATTTGTTTGATAGATACATACATATTTTGTATGTATATAGAGAAGGAAGTAAATGGAAATCACAATTGAATTGATCAAGTTACCTTTATTTGTAAGCTTGAATACAATTATGTAATTTTTTTTTACTATATACAATTGACACCTCTTTCACTTTTCACTGCACTTCATACTTGACGAAAACATGTAAATGTATTGTTATATAGCAAGTGTCCATGCGGTTGCATAAACCACGCAAGTAGGAGAGAGACAGATGTCGAACGCTGCCGAACGCGGAGGCAGATTGTGCCTCTATGTCGCTCGTTCCGCGCTCTCGCTTGCACTTGCACTTCAAGCCTTAAATGGAACGCCTCAGAGTAAGGTAACGCCGCATGAGTCATGTTTTTTTCGTGCGTGCAGCCGCCTCCATCGAATTATAAGACGTTGTCACGTCAAAAAGATAAGTTTACTTACATCAAGTTTTGTCGGTAGTTTCTAGTAGCATCTCTATATAATGATACTAACTAATGTTGTAAATGATAAAGTATGTTTGTCAATCAAACCAATCTACTAGATATTTGGCATAGAGTTAGTTGAAAGGGCGAAGAGAAATATAAGCTACTTATGGTTCTGGAAAAACATCAAACTCCCTGAGAACATTTGTATTTTTCACACCAAATATCGTCCTACCTTCATGTCTTAACAAAGCAACCAAACGACTTTAAACCGCGGTTTAAACTGTGGGTACGGCTAGGTTTGTATAAATGCAAGTGCATGAACTGGGTGCTTCAGTCTTCTATCCGAAGAGACTTAAAACAAGATAAGTCTTCTCTCTAAATATACACTAAACTTACGGGTGTTAATAGCCATCCCGTCTCATCAAATAAATTTTACTATTGATTAACACAAATAGCGTTAACGATTTCTGTTATAGCAAAGAACCTTCATTTTCAAATAATATTATTAGTATCAAACAAAAATGAGAGAAATCCTTGAACCGCAAGCAATTTTAATTTAAAGTGTTGGTACCGATTTTTCAGCTCTGATTCAAAAACTAATTTTTATTTTAAATTATTGTGTAATTATTTCAAGTTTAGTATAACAAAGTTTTGACCCACCCCTGCTTACTGTAATGATATGTTCATACGACCCAGCGCATCAGTTAAATGTATTTTTTTGTAATAAAATGTAATGACGTTTTATTACAAAAAAAACTTATTTATAGGTATCATAAATCACGAGTGAGCACATTAAAATGAACACGGTTTTAAGCAGGACGTTATATTGTATGTAAAATTTCAGAGCATATTATTTAAGGGTTAGGTAACCTTTTTAAAATTTAATTGGACGAAACTGGACGAAATTTAATAGGGTAATGGGTCTTTGACGGGTTTTTCAATTATGAGCAAGGGTAGTTAATTTAGGGTAAAGAGGTAAGCAAAACGAATGCGAATAGCCGGAGCGACGACGCGGTCCTGGATATCTAATTTACTTGGTTAGACAACGTGGACTTTTGTCACAGTGCACTGTGCTGGCCCAATTAGGTAAATACAGACATCGAGAAATGCTAGGCCAGCCGCCGTGCAAACAATTTTCAGCTTTTAATATTCTTACATAATCACTTTGACTCGTGTAATCTCGCTACCGGCATCCGTATCATTAATATATAATTAACAGTTAAACACGAACATAAATGACTGAGTAAGTAGGTAGATTTTAATTAACAACCCTTTACGGTTCTGGATATTCGTTAAGTGAGTATTAGAAACTCCTCCTTTCTATTAAACAATAAGCACACACGAGCACGGCACGATTTTGTTCGAAAATAATTTTGACAGAAATGGAGTTACAAGTACATTTGTGAACCTCCTGACTTCTGAGTTCCTGAGAGGTCCTGGGAAGTGGGAGGTCCTGGGTTCATTACATGACAGGAATAATATGAGAATTTATAGTTCCAGTAATTTATTTTGTCTGGTCTGGTTGGCCGTGGCTATTTACCGCTGTACCGACAAAGACGTACCGCTTAATGATTCAGCGTTCTGGTGCGATGCCGCGTAAAACCTTTTAGTGATGTGATCCAAAAATGAAGGGGTCCATATTAATTTGTCAAGAATAATTATTAAGAGCATACAAATATAACTGTTAGTAGTTAAATATTATATTGGTATACCTACTTACCTACCTACTTATAATTTAACAAAGGTACAATATAATCCGTTCCCTGTCTGACTGACAGACGGTTCATCGCCTAAAGTCTAAATTGCTGAAGACAGATAACAAATTAACTTAAGGGATATAAGGTTGCACGGAAGGATATTTAGAAAATCTCTGCCAGGAGAGGTGTGATAGAGAATGAATTTGTATAGTGGAACTGGATGAATTAATATAAATAATAAATTAATATACTACGACTATACACACAACACCATCTAGCCTCAAAGTAAGCATAGTTTGTGTTATGGGTACTGAGATTACTGATGAATATTTTAGACACTAAAACATTCATGTTCATCACACAAACATTCTCCAGTTCTGAGAATCGAACCTACAGCCTTGGACTCCGAGAGCAGGATCGCTGCCCACTGCGCCAATCGAACAAATCAACCCTTATAAATGTTTACAGTTCCATCAAAGCTAAATTAATCTTCATAGAATTTTGTACAAAGATTAAGCTTACATTTTCAAGAAAAATAACCAACCAAACTAGGTAGGTACTATATACCGCAGGTTTTTTCTCTCATCTTAAAATTATTTCTACACATTACTATAGACAAGATTTTTTTATGGACTAATCACTGTAGCTACTGAACCTCATCGTAGCGTATATTTTGTCAAGTAAATCTTTATTTACTTGACAAAATATACGGTACGATGGTATTAAGCTAGATATCAATAACCAGGGATGGAGACATTATAAATAAACCCAATAAAGTCCGAACCGCAGGCCATCTATCATGAGCTGTATATTAGAAACAACATTTCGCGATTGTTTATATATATACTGAGTAAGCTCTTCTTTCATTAGAGACGAAACCGTCGCTCGCAAGAAGGCTGTAGGAACACCAAGATTGATGGGCCTGCGATGGATTTGTTCTATTCGCGCTCACTCATCAATCATTCGCGGGTATTTTTCCGTGTCTCAGGTTGTTTAGCCTAAATAGATTGTTGCAGGGTTTCATACATCGTTCATATCGACATGTGTATCACATTAGCATTGACGTTTACTCAATTATAAAAGCCCTAAGGGACGTGCCGTATTTTGGCTGATGTATCGTCGTACACCCTTTTTACCAACTGCAACATAGGGTGGGTAATGTTTTTCAGTTATACGTTTACCCATATGTACAATGAAAAGAAAGGCAATATATAATACCAATCCGCACTGGGCCAGCGTGGTGGACTTCGGCCTTAACACCTTCTCATTGTGGGGAGGAAACCCGTGCCCTGTAGTGGGCCGGCAATGGGTTGATATATATAAAAACGCGGCTGCTGCTTATCTACCAGTACAGGATCATGTGTCCTTATCCTTTGGTCCTAGTGGTACCCTTTGGCCATATTTAATAATTATGTCTTAATAATTACACCGTCATCATCAGCCTAATAAAATCCCACTGTTGGGCACAGGCAATATCTCTTAATACAGGAAAATGTAGAGGTTACTTTCATTAATTACCTTCCTTTTTTTTTAAACACATTTTGGTACCTACTAGTCTTACTGTCAAAAAATTGTCAGTAATGGTACGGAGAATTGGTACTGTCCTTTGACAGTTCTTTTAACCCTTGGTCATGCTAGTAATAATGTTAACTGAAACTGGACGCTGTGATAGCTTAATGGGTAGGACTTCGACATCCCTAGTACGCACCTTTAAGCTATTAAAATATCACATGCTTCAACGGTGAAGGAAAAAAACGCGAGGAAACCTGTATGCGTATGAGAGTTCTCCATGATGTTCTCAAAGGTGTCATCTTCTTCTTCTTCTCTCTGGGCAGTTTCCGCACGTAAGCGCTTCGCTTGTTGTTCGTGAAATTTCCCATTGTTGCTCGCTACTCCAGCCATCCAAGCTCGTCCCAGAATCCCAGCATGCCGCCTAGGTTGCTGAGGACTTCTGGGATAGTGGCTGGTGATCCTAGGTAGATCTCGCGTTGCTCTGTCACACCCGTGCACTCCAGCATCACGTGCGTAGGTGTTTCATTCGCCTCCATGCATGCTCTGCAAAGAGGGCTGTCGGTGTCACCTATAATGGAAAGATGTCTGTTTAAGGAGCTATGCCCTGTTATGAGTCCCACCATCTTCCTAAGTTTGCTTCTATCCAGGCGGAGTAGTTTGTTAGTTAGATGTTGGTTTAGGTTAGGGAAAGCTATTTTGGTTTGTTTACAATCTATTGCATTGGCCCAAAGTTGGGAATGCTCCCTTTGTATTTGTTCATGTAGCCATGTTTTGTACTCACTGAACGGAATCGGTACGATCGGTTCTGGCCCTACTACCTTCAGTGTTGTGGCTTGGCGAGCTAGTGAGTCCGCCGCTACGTTGCCTGGGTTCCCGTCATGCCCTTTGACCCACCTTAGGGTGATGTCATTAGAGGCAGCGAGTGTTTCCAAGGCGTTGCCTTTTGTACGCCTCTTCCAGGATTTTGGTGTATGCTGTGCTGGTGTTCTTCCAGAGTCCTGGGGTTTTGAGTCTCAGGGCTGCAAGTGTAGCCTTTTTTTTTATATATAAGTGGAGCGGCGGGATGCCTAGTATGGTTTCAAGCACCGTTGTTGGTGTCGTGCTCATGCCGCCAGTGATGGCTAGACACGCTTGTCGTTGAAATTTTTGTAGTTCTTGCTGGGTAGTTATGAGTTCTGTTCTTGGCCACCATATGAGTGCAGCATATGCCAGAGTACTCCTTACTACTTACCATATGGTACAGCCAATTCATTATTTTAGGTTTTAGTCCCCAGGTTTTACCTAGCATGCGTTTGCATTGGTGTAATATAATAGTTGCTTGGTTTGTTTTGTCTTCTATGTGCCTTTTCCAACTGAGCTTGCTGTCCAAGGTAACTCCTAGGTATTTCACTTCATTAGACAGGGTGAGGCACGTATTAAACAGGGTGGGTAATTTTGGTATATCCGGTTTCCTTTTGTTAGTGAAGAGAACCAGCTCTGTTTTCTTAGGGTTTACTGAAAGATCGTTTCCTGACACCACCTTTCAATTAGTCGCAGAGCTCTTTGCAGGATTTCGCATAGCGTATATTCTAGTTTACCGCTGATGAGAATTGCAATGTTATCTGCGTACCCTATAGTGTAAAATCCACCTGTGTTGAGTTTTGTTATAAGGTCGTCGACAACCAGGTTCCAGAGGATTGGTGATAGCACTCCTCCTTGTGGACAACCTCTGGCTACTATTCCCTTTGTAATTCCGTTTATATCCACTTGTATTATTCTGTGCTCCAGTAGCGCTCCTATCCAACTACGCAGTGTTGGGTGTACGTTGTAGCGTGATAGAGCTTTATCTATGCTAATAAAGGTTGTTTTATCAAAGGCTCCTTCGATATCGATGAAGGTTCCTAATGTTGATATCTTGTTTCCTAAGTCGCGTTCTATTTTGGTTACAAATGAGTGTAGCGCGGTTTTGGTTGATTTGCCTGTGTTGTAGGCGTGTTGATTTGGGTGTGAAGGTAGGTCCCTCAGTGCGCCATCTCTTAGGAATCGGTCCCCCAGTCTTTCCAGCGTTTTCAAGAGAAACGACGTCAAACTTATTGGTCTGAAGGATTTCGGGAGGGTGTAGTCACTTTTTCCTGGTTTTGGGAGGAAAATTACTTTGACTTCTCTCCAAGCCAGTGGTATGTATCTGTAGGCTATACATGCCTTGTATATAGCTATTAGCCAGGGTGTCAGTTGGGTCCGGCCCCATTGTAGGAGTGCTGGAAAGATGTTGTCATTTCCTCCCGTCTTGAATGAGTGGAAAGTATTAATGGCCCATGTTAGTCTTTCTGGTGTGACTATTTTTTTTGCGAGGGTCCAGTCTTCTTCGCTGAGATCTCTTACTCCGTAGTTGTTCCAGTCTGGTGCATTTACTATTTTGCAGCCTGGAAAGTGGGTCTCAATCAGTGTTTCGCTCATCTCTTTGTCGTTCTTTGTGTATGTTCCATCATGTTTTTTCAATGACCCAAGTGTACGGTTATTGTCTCGGGCCAGAATTTTCCTGATTTTGGCAGCACCGTCGTAAGATTCGATGTTGGCGCAGAACTTCTGCCAGGAGTTGTTTTCCTTGTCTCTGATACGTTTATTATATTGGTATTTCTCAAAGGTGTATGGACTCGACAAAACCGTACAGGGCCAGCCATCTGTGCAAACCTAAAATATGTGTTTAATTTTGCCCGAATAGTGGTTGGAGATAGAGGACAGAACTCCTCAGTGGACTGCAGGAAACCCCTCATTTAAGGCTTAGCGATACTGAATACTTTAATTTTTTTTAGAACTGCAACTAAATTTAATGCCACATCAAAAAAAAAATCAAACGCAGACGAAGTCGCGGGCAACAGCTAGTCAATTATAAATTTATTAAATAATAATAATAATAATATAATATCAAGCATCGCCTGTTTCCGTTTTTTAAATTCTCATTAACTTTGTAGATATTCCAGATTCAAAAGCCTAACATACTTATTTGCATTACGGATAAAACATTCGAATCTATTGTCCGGGAGAGCTTTTCGCGAAGTTATTAAGTGGATTCGAACTAGGTCGATAGGCATCCTGTATGAACCTTTCGATGCAACCATATTCAAAACCAACGATATGACCTACATTACACGACGCAATTGCCACGTTTATTCTATGAATACAAATGAAATTTCAAATAATCACCATCACAGCTTATGGCGTATCTGCCTGTTAAATCTGTCTGTTTGAAAGCGATAACTAATCTCAACAATACTTGATGGATTTTGTTAAATAATTCACCAGAATTCATATCGCTCAAAAATATAATTTATTCTTCACCAGCTGTACCTGCCTGCGCCTTCTTCTCCGTTTACTATTCGAGTGTACATCTCTTCAATGTATCTCTATTTAAATTGTCAATGCGAAAGCAAAAAATACAGTCACTTCATTTACCTAAGCACCACATGTCATCAAAACGCGCTCAGTCATTTCAGCATGAAGAGGCTATCACAGACTGCGTTTTAGATGCGATGGACACAGAGCGGCACGTTGCAAGACGTGCTTTTTGCATATGCTTAAATGGTTACTCATGTCAAGCCGGGGCGATATATTTACTTATCTAGGAAAGTAAGAAATATCTTAGCTTTAATGTAATAAAGCACATTGTTGTCAATGCTATGCCGAAATTGCTGATAAGATTCGAAGTCTGACGTTGTGATGCTTCAAATGTGGAATACACATTAAATATTACCTCACTCCTATTGCTTAAATATCCTCCAAAGACTAACGAATAATAAAAAAAATGATACGTAAGTCCAAGCCAAGCTTGAGCACGGATTTCGTACAGGCAATATACAAAGATTTCGTATTTGAAGAAAAAATAAAAATGTAAACCGAATGTATTATTGGTTTATGTAAATTTTACGGAAAACTTCAGCATCTGTAAATCAAAACAAGCATGAAGTTTGGTTGAGTTGTCATATTTACAAACGGAACTTAGCAAGAGAACTAAAACTAAACAAACATAACTTATTGACCGAAAACATTAAATTAACATTACATTAAAAAAATAATCCCTATTGTTAAAAACCGCAACACTAACTTTGTTTGCAGAGTTTTATTGCCAATATTTCAAAAAAACTATACTAATAATTAGAGACTTTTTTTATTTTTCATGACGTTAGTAGTTAGAGAAATAATAATGACCGACAGCCGTTGTACCGCGAGGGTTCCGTTTATTCAACTGCGAGTAGGGTTCACTTTTTGAGAGAACTTCACGATCAGTCATACTTATTATTACATGACATTATGGTATCATACTCTCTCAATCTCTATGTCGTGTTCGTCATTGCTAAGGGTCGTTCCCCTTTCACTTACAATCTTTTGATTTTGTGCTATTTGACTCGAGGTATCATACCACGTAATACGTATACCTCATCGTGATCGTTAAATTAAGATCATTATGAATATGTCTTAGCGTATTTTTGCCTCAACCGCAAGTATACTCGTACTCGTTTGTCTGGAGATAACTCCATGCGGAATTCAAAATTAATGATTTTCGGATTTATTTCTCAATTACTCGGACCGTAAAAATATTTATTTATTTATACTCTTTATTTGTACACCACCAAAAAAAAGAACAAACACTTCAATGAATGAAGCAGGATACAAAAGGCGGCCTTATCGCTAAGTAAAGATCTCTGCCAGGTCTCCTGCCAAAAAATACCTTCTGCAAGTCGATAATAAATATGAGAAACACATTTGGCTACAAATACTGCACATTGTTATATTAACCAGGTACGTACCCCTTCAAAGAAAACAGATGAATAAATAAATAAGCATTGCCGTATACAATGGGCAACGTGAACTTTAAAAACATTGAACCACTTCGTGTAAGGGGCGCACGGCAAACAGAACTTGGCAATGCTCTACAAACCAGATAGAAACCTATTTTGCTATTTTCAGTTAAATTATTAAATTACCTACGGTAACACAGCGAATTTCCTGAGTGCTGTGGCTGCATAAGAACGTTATGTAACTGCTCTCCGTAATATAATTTATGTGATGGGACAGAACCATAGGAACTTGTTTGTTGTATTAATAAAAAATAGCGAGTATTTCTATACGAAAAGAGAGATCGACGACATTCTTGTCGAAAATAATAATGATGCATAAATTCCATTACCAATGAGTTTTTTATAGTACTATAAAATCCAATAGCTAGAAGTTAAAAAACAAAGTGATATTAATGTTACGGAAAATTAACATAAGTTAATCAAATTATTTTGTCCATACAAAATAATCACCGGCCCGAAAAGGCGTTAGCAGTTGTACAGTGGGATCAGATTCTTTGAAATAGCCGACACCCGCCTTTCTATGAGCCCGTAGCCCTTTTCTAAGTGCGCCAACTATTTGACCGAACGAATGAACTATTGGCTGGCCACTTCCCGGCACGGCGTCTCACTGTTCTGTACTAGAATAGAAAGATTGAATGGAGGTGGAATGTAACGCCGGAGGAACAAGTTTGTTACGTTTATGAGCACATTTACCGGAATATATATAAAATTTATATAATATAATAAAATCAGCCACATATTTATGACTAATTGAACATAACGTTTATTATATCGATAAATAGTGTTAGGTATGCCAAAAAAGTACTAGATTGGTATTTTCCATACAACGCGAGGCGTTGGTTTAGTGTGGGACAATCTAACAACAATCCCTATCCCTATCCCTATCCCTATCCCTATCCCTATCCCTATCCCTATCCCTATCCCTACCCCTACTAATATTATAAATGTGAATGTAAGTTTGTTTGTTACGCTTTCACGCAAAAACTAATAAACCGATCATCACGAAACTTTGTACACCGAATCCTGAAAGTATTAAATAATATAGGATGTTTTTTATCCCGAAATTAAGCTCATTCTTTTGGGAGAGGGGGCGAAAGTGTTTGACGATTTTACATCGTAACGCCGTAAAATGATAACCGATTTAAATAACTACTTTTGTACGTTAGAGGTTATAATTTGTGTTTAATTTTGCCCAAATTTCGTGTAGATCTGATGAATGTGATTGGAGATAGAGGACAGAACTCCTGTGGGGACGGCAGCAAACCCGTCATTTAAGGCTTAGCTATCCTAAGTACATAAAGTAAACATTTATAGGGCCCTCAGTGCTGGGACTAAATAAAAGTTGTCAGAAATGCTCTTCGTTAACTTTAGCATATGAATCAACTAATAATGCGATTTCGATTCTTCCCTCAACGATCAATATTATTTGTAAGTGATAGAAGGAGCTGAGACTGATTAGACAGTTCTTTATAAATATTGTTTATTATGTGAATTGAAAAATTTATTTTTAAAAACTACTCCAGTCCTTTTTTATATAAGAATACACAACTTAAAAATTTCATTAGATTTACACCTAAATTGAATGCCACATGTCTTTCTAAAAACAAAAAAAAACGCAGATGAAGTCGCGGGCAATAGCTAGTTAGTTTATATAACGATTCAAAAAATACATTTCTCTTAAGTCCAAGTTGGTATTCAATAGCGATAGAACCTATTTTTAAAAACGTCCATAATAATTCTAGTACAAATAAAGCTAGCAGAGAACTTTGTACAGAGCCTTTGATCGGCTTTTACTTTCCGAGTTTCAAATAGAACAAATAGCGGCAAACGCAAACACTAGACTACAGAATATTTTATCACTAAAGCTGGCCACACACGTACCGAATCGGAAAATATAACAAAAGAGTTATAATAAAACCGTAACCCGAAATTATACCGGATACTAGTCGGTAGTTATTGATTAACGTGCTGGCCACAAGACGCGCGATGCGACTGGTGAAGCAACAGCGATGCGACTAAACATATTTAGGGAAATACGACAAGCGATTTGGTTACCCATAGTTTTTATTCAATTCGCACAAAAAATAATTTTACGCTAGCACGTAAAAGTTATATAGGTATAACTTAAACTTAAAGAGGGAGGCTAGCCAAGTGGTAAATACTTCGGCCTCCCATTCAGGGGGTCGAATTCGGGCCCTTACTTTTCGGAGTGTGTGTATAATCTAATTCAAGTAATTAAATAACACTAGCTTTAACAGTTAAGGAAAACATCGTTCTCAAAGGCGTGTTGAAGTCTACCCTACGCACTTGGCCTTGTGATACAACCTAAACCATTTTCAGCCTGAGAGGAGACCAGCACAATTACTATAGGAAGGAGACAACAATTATGTCCCCCGATTATATTCCCTGACAAGGAATCAACGTGTCAGTTTGCCATAGTAGGGAGAGGTTGTTTAGTGCCCACGTTTATTATTACACGCATATTATTTCCATTTAAGCGCCAATGCTCGGAGAGTTGATAAAGCTGTGGGAGAAGATGAAATTGTATTCTGAAGAATACCGGGGACAAAAATGTCCATGCTAGCCTTGCAGTGGAGTGGACCGGTAATGGATTGATAATGATTATACTCTAACTTAATTGTTTGTTTCAGAGTCCCTGTTTCCCCGTTTCGTGGAGCCGGTCCCAAACGTCACGGTAACGGTGGGAAGGGACGCGCTCTTAGCGTGCGTCGTCGAGGATCTAAGAGGATACAAGGTATTATAAACTAATTTCGTTATGAACATTAATTGAGTAATAATGAGTTTATTTACAATGTTTCGGAGCCGATAACAATGTTAGCTTTAATTAATTAACTTTAAATTCCAGCATGAATCGTGTTTTGTAAACATACTAGGAATTTTTCAATAAGTGAACTTCGATTTGAATTATTTAACTTTATTATGAACACTCAAAGTCCTCAATTTGAAATCTGGACTATGGTCAAAACATTCGATCAACGCATCTTTTAAAAAGATTATTTACCGACCGGTAATGGGTCGATATGATGATAGTAAATAGAAAGTTATAAATAGATATTTGTAATTATTCTAACTATAAAAGAAGTCAACATAGGTTTTAATTAAAACCTTTCTGCCCACTACAAGGCATGGATCTCCTACCACAATGAAAAGGGGTTAACGCCGTAGTCCACCACGCTGGCCCAGTGCGGATTGACTCCACATACCTTTGAGAATATTATGTAGAACTCCCAGGATTGTAGGTTTCCTCACGATGTTTTAATTCACCGCGGAATCAGGTGATATTTTTAATGACAACTCTATTTGCTATACGAAGTTCTATCTAAAAATAATGTAGTATTATGAATCAAGAATATTATAGTATTCTTTTAATTCACAAAAGCATAGCATTCCTAAAGATTTTACTTACAAATATCACTATTACAGTAAAAGTTTATAATAATATAAGAGAACGTGGGTGTTAGTCTCTATAAAAGGTATGTAACATCAATTCTACACAACTCCATTTGTTCTGCAAGAAGTTTTAACAAGCCAACTTAATATCACTTTACTCAGAATGCACGATTCACCAGTTATTAATCATGCAGGACGGGTAGTTAGCGAAATTGGAGTGGCATGTAGAGTGGGTACTCGGATTTAAGTGGTAAAAGCAGAACAGAGTTTTAGAAGACGATTTAATATTCTTTGACGAGTAAATAAGTCCACGCTCGCACGGCATTGTGGAGCTGTGGCATGGAACAAAGACATTATTGAATTACCTCATTGTGTGTCCTGAATTTCGAATAATAGTGCGGAATATAAATGGGGTTTTGTGGTATTTAAAATATATTATAAGAATTCGCTTTATGCCTTTTATTTATATCATTTCCAGGCATGGTCGAAAATCTAAAAATAGGTTTATGAGCATGAGCATTCCTCAACAACAAGGACCAATTGCATCGCGAGAATTTTGAAAGTGAATAAATGTATGGTTGGCCGAATCGCGCAACGTTCCGCCGGTCTCCGCTACCCGTGACATGTTTGGTATATTTCCATACACAATAGACGCTTCACCAGTTACGGGAATGTTGCCAGCGCGTTAATAACCAGTACCCTAAGAACACAGAACAGCAGTACCTATACTTTTGAACGATATACGTAATTTTACCAAAGGAGTATTTTTTTTAGTGGCTAATCTTTGTTTATATACTACTAGTTGTCGCCAGAGACTTCGCCCGATGAAATTTGGATTTGCTATGAAATTAGAAGAAATTCCGGAACCGCCTACGTTAATCTTCAGCAGAACCTAATAATCAGTAGCATGATTTATACGTTATATCAGGTTACAATCAGACAGAAATACATACTCTAGAGTTTATCCTATTATCTACATTTGATTTATAAAAGCAAAGTTTAAAAAAATTCTGACATAAAAGTCCTAAAAAAAGGTTATTAATTTTTTTTCGTGCTCCTGAGCCAGTTTCCGCTTTTAAAAATTCTCGTCTGTTGTACGTGCATCCCTAACTTATATGCCCATTTATTTATGTGTTAACTTAAATGCCAATTTTACGTCTGTAACTTCAAAAACATAGGACTTTCATGCAAACTTGCAACCGTTTAACTTTCTTCTTTTAGTTTTGGATAAAACATTTTCTTAACTGATATATATGCATGAATTGAAACCTATTTTCTAAATTGATGGTCTGTAGACTTAATCGTAGTAATGAAAAAATAGGAGAAACTTTCACCGCCTATTTTACCACCCTGAAAATGTGAAATCGAAAAAAAAGGTTGATATATGTATTTTTAACCTAAACATAGTTCATACAAACGACCATCCTCTGTTTTGCCCCTTTCAAAAGTAAAAAAGTTCGAAGATCAAAATTCAAAGAGATGAATATTTTCTGAATTGTTGTCAATACTTTAAAAGAAACCTATTTTCTAAATTTCAGGTTTGTAGACTATTTTACCGTTTTCAAGGGGAGATTTTTCCAACATAAAATACTGTATAGATTTTTATTATTTACAGCCAATAACCTAACTGCCGATTTCTACGTATCTAACTACAAAAATATAGGATTTTCATACAAACTTTGAACTTAGTGGGGTAATTTCTCAAAATGGTTTCTTAGATAAGAACGAATGTCGAACGAACATCTTACGGCCTAAAAGAAACCTACCTTTCAAATTTCCTACCTTCAGCTGAATCAGTTAATCAGTCAGTGACTTTTCGCTTTTATAGATATACAGAAGATGGAGATACTTGAATTCCCTATAAAAAATTACTGCATTAATGTGTGGCTTAGCAGCAGCACTAAATATTAGTCGATAGCGATCGTTAAGCAACGTTGACCCAAGTCAGTAAATGGATGGGTGCCCGTCCGTGGAAATTTGAAAGATAATTTGGTATCCAACAGCCTCAGCTCCTTTCACTAACACAGAATAGTATTCGCCAAAGGAAGAATCGAAATCGCATTGTTAGTTGATTTATATCAAACACTTTCTTCCCCTCTCCCAAGGGAACTAAACGAAATTTCGGGATAAAAATTGTGTGAAGTTTCATTTCAATTCATTCAGCAATTTCAGCGTGACGCGCGGCAGACAGATAGACAGACACGAATTAAATAATAACAGTTTTGGGTTCAGCATCGGTTATAGAGTGACGTCCAAAAGATTTTTTTATATTATTTGACCAGTTATATGTGTTATTATTTCAATAGTACACATATAATATTTTAATATTATATGTGTTACATGTTAATATTTTATTTAATAGATTTAAGTTTCGTATACGTTGTAGCCACGTGGTACAAAATAAGATTTTTAATTTAAAAAAATACCTAAAAGCCCTTTCTGTAAGTTAATTTTCTTATCCATTCGCATTCGCGTTGGCTTGTGTTGTGAGAAAGTTTTAATAAAAACAACATTACGATGCTAATACGCATAACATTATGATAAACGTGAACAATGGAGCGAAAGCAAATAGGTAATATTAAAACCTCCTGGGCGAGGTTGAATATTGTTTTTAAAGTTAATTTTTATTTCCTAATACCGCAGTTTAATAAAAAATATATTTTTATTTTTCCCTTTTAAGTCTTGCTAATCTAAGAAACTAAAATTGTTAATGCAGGCGTAGGTGTACGTTGATACGCTCCGTGGGCTAAAAATAAAAACTATCGCTCAAAAAAAATAGATATTATTTTAAAATAGTCGTCGCTCTTGTTCAAAACTTATATTTATTTTAGGTACGCCAAAGTATACTATTTAAACTGACATTTGAAAATTTAACTGTTTTATGCGATGGTAAGGCAAATCCATGGTATCCCAAGTCCATTTTATTTATGATAACAATGACATCTTGTAAGATCGGCACCATTACGTATTATATTCCATGCACACGTATCTACTTGGCGTTCTGCTACGTTACTTATGCGCACCGCAAAGTTCTGCAATGTTCTTCCAGCTTATGTTTTCCCATAAACAATATTGTACCAATTGCAAAACAATATTGTACCATTGCATAAACAATATTGTACCATTGTTGTTCAAGTCAAGAGGGACCAGGTACTGTTTAGCCAAGTGCACTCCACTTTCGACCATATCATTACTTACCAGGAGGCTGCCTAACATCGCTCAATGAAGTATGCATTTAAGAAACTAAGAACAGATTCAATTATTTCGTAATCAGTGTCTCTCGCATTCTTAATTATGTTTACAATTACTGTTTTTTTTTATGGTAATATGAATAATGTACGTCGCTACCTATTAGATAAACTGTTGCATGTTAGGTAAACTTAATTTGTAGTTAAAGTTGGCTGCATTTTTGCTGGGTTCTACCAGGTACCCTTGTTTATATAAAAACCTGTCTGTGGAAACCTGTTATTAGTTTTAAGTCAACTAATTTTTTAACTATTTAGTATTTACAGCAGTTGGTTTTCCAGTGGTGCGAGCCTCTCACGTTCTAGATCGTAGTCTCTTTAGTTGGGTGGGGCAACCCGAAATTATCCAATAAATATTGAAAAGACAAAGTTTTTGGAAAAGATCAACCACCATCAACTTTTCTATTTAAAGTAGCTTAGCGTAGCTTCACTCCACTCTGGTAAACCTCTGTTACAGCTTTGCCTAAACTGAGTTTGTATTTGTTATCTTAACGACAGCAGAATACTAGTGCGATATATAAATATGTACCCATATTCAGAAGATCTGTAACTTTTCGGAGTTTTGTGCGTTATTATTTAAGCAATTAAAATTTCGTTTTGTTTATTTTATGGAAAACATATTGAGGGAACCTGCATGCCCTGAAAATTCATCCATCATTTTCCCAAAGATGTGTGAAGTCCTCTCATTATGAAGAAAATTCATATGATGAAGAAAATTATCATCATCATTGTCATTAAAATTGTCAAGCCTTTATCGGTCCACTTTAGGGAATTTTCTATCGGAACGAGAAGAGCTTAGTCGACCTCACACATTCTGAGAGGAGAACCATGCTCTGTTGTGGGCTGGTTAAGGGTAGATTAATGCTAATGATTTGGAGGATTGTCTACAATGATTTTCTACATGATTTCACTGGTTTCCTATAAACATATTAAGGTCCCGTTAAATGTTTACCAAAGTGTTATATTTTGTCGAAATTGGGTTTACTGTTTTTTTTATTTTATATAGGTGGCATGGGTACGGGTTGACACTCAAACTATCCTCAGTATTCACCACAACATAATAACTCAGAACCCGCGCATCAGTCTGTCGTATAACGATCACCGCTCCTGGTACCTTCACATCAAAAACGTACAAGAGGTGGACCGAGGGTGGTATATGTGTCAGGTCAATACAGATCCAATGCGCTCCAGAAAGGGCTATCTACAAGTTGTAGGTTTGTATCAGTTTACTTAAATGTTTTTTTTTTTTTTAATTACTTTGTACAGGGAAGGCATGCACGACAAATATTCACCCCGTCAGATAAGCCTATATTTTTGGCTATTCAAGATTTGAGTTATATTACTAGTTATCATATTTTCAATCGATTACAAGTTAGCCCTTGACTGCAATGTCACCTGTTGGTAAGTTAAGATGCAGTCTAAGATGGTAGCGGGCTAACTTGTAAGGGGAATGGCATTTATACGAAACCCATACCGCTAATCTGTTACTACGCGATATCGTACCGGAATGCTAGATCGCCAAGTTATACGTCTTTGTAGCTAGGGTTGTAACTAACCAAAGTACAAGGTTCCACCATGCAAGAACGGAGAAAATGCAGAAATTATATACTACAAAATGGATGACTGTCGGGCACCCGCCCACAGCGCTCAATGCTGCGCCAGGAGGTCGTCGAAATCATGTTTGAAGAGAAGAATAGTGGCCTTCCGTATTCGTTGATCGATCGAATGGCTGGTATTCCGCAACCTCCGCTTTACCTGAACATTTTATTCATGCATAAGCAAAATATTATAACTATCTGTGATGTTTCCATAAAGTTTAAATATCTCAATCAGGCACAAAAAAAAAATCCCTTAAAAGCCTTCCACAAATTGGCAGGTTCAATGGTTGATGTTCAATGGCAGTGATAATAACTTAACATCAGGTGACCAGCCCGCTCGCTATCTGTTTAAAAATACATGTATGCGACTGCGAAAGACAGTTATGGTGCGATTATCTACAATATACTACTTTATTGATGTCGTCTAAAATACTTACAACTCTAGGTAAAATATTGTCGACCGTAATATCATTCTGACACGCAAACACTGCAAAGACTTGGCGAATGCCAACTGCCATAAATAGATAGCTACGGAAACAAGTCTGATTCTTTATTGCGGTTAAGTCTTGAAATTTCATTTCATATCTAGATCTCTGAGAGTTCTGGAACACTTTTTTGCGTCTTCCGCCAAAGGACATGGTAGTTTCTTTATGTCTCGAAAGTATTTTAATCTTCGTAACCCCGTAAGTTTGGTCTTTAGAACATTTTCAATCTTTTTATGCTTGGATTCCCTTATAATATACCTAGAGATATACTGGATTTTATAGACTGTTTCTTGAATTAACTAGGATTTGAATCAGATTAATTTTGTAAGACGCGATGTGGCTATATATGTGTAGCTGAAATAATAATTTTCTTTTTAGTTCCACCTATGATTATTGACAATATGACCTCTACGGATATGGTAGTTCGTGAAGGCACAAATGTCACTATGGTGTGTCGAGCGACCGGCTATCCCGAGCCCTATGTCATGTGGAGGCGTGAAGATGGCCAAGAGTTTAACTGTAACAGCGAATGGGGTAAATAAACTCATATTATTTTTACTAGTAAAATCAACCAATCTTAGGAAGTATCACCGCCGAGCTTATTTCTGTCGCGAAGGATCATTATTGCAACGCTATGTTAAAATCTGAAGGGCATGTTAAAACCACATGAGACTTAACACCTACGCCTCAGATTGTTGGACACGGGGCGGCTCATTGCAGAACGTGCTCCTTGTATGCCCTGACCTGTAACCAGGTGATCCAGGGAATTTAGGTGGGTTTGGTAAATAAATAAATACTACAAAAAAACTTTACCATGTGACGTGATATTGGCGTAATAATAATTAAAAAAACTGTAAAAATTGCATTCATTCTAAACTAGAAAGAAACTTTTTATTTTAAAACATTTGTAGCAAACGTTTTACAGTCAACACTGATCATTATGTCAGCAAATTCGAAAGAGCCTAACACAAAGAATAGGAAACGACCGATAAAAGCAGATAAATCGAAAACTACGTATCTCTACGTACCACTCGAAAAGACGAGCGAAAAACTATGAATGTTCGATGAAACAAAAGAAATACCTTAAGATCGTTTCGAATAATTCGAATTCTTGAAAGAAGCGAGTTTGAAATTTCCATGCTACTACCAAATGCCTGAAGCCATTGGTTCGAGATATCGAGCGACCTTCTCCCGAGATGACAACTTGTACCAATTGTTTCGTACAATACAATCAAATTGCACAGTCATCGCATAGCCTAAATATTTACAAGATTGAATTGGAAAATAATATAATCTCGCTAGCTACTACTTTGTCTTCGGAAAAGAAAGTTAAATAATTTTTTGTTTTCAGTCAACGTTGTGGATGGGGAAAACCTTACAATATCCAAAGTATCACGTCTTCATATGGGAGCATATTTATGCATCGCTTCTAATGGCGTTCCACCCTCGATCAGCAAAAGAGTCGTCCTCATGGTACAATGTAAGTTTACTGTTTTTAAATCTTGAATTATAAAAAATCTGTAAGGAGGTCCACGAGGTAAATTCTTCATTCATGATCATAATTGTTTTATAAGCTAAGCTAAAATTTATGTTAAATATATATTATAGACGCTATAATTATTTCAAAATTAATTAATAACGATTAATAATAACCGTCAAATATGTAATCATTAAACCCTTCGAAAGATTAACGTGTTTGCCGAAATGAAAATGGGGTAGCAAATGTTTGTTTACGTTGATCTCTTGGTAATTACAATCAAAGGATTTGGGTTGTTAATTTGGTGTGAGCGTAGAACATTTTATCGTTTCGTCTTTGTACTCGTATCGATCGAAATTTGATATATGATTTAAGATTAGTCCCGTCTGATTCCGGAAACCTTATGTGGTCTGTCTTTCTAAATATGTTACAAACTTTAAACCAGTTCCAAAGGTTCAGCAGAACATTCAAGGGCTGAAATCATATAAAATTAAGCTTAATTTGCTTTACTCCGCGAACAGCAGGAGATTCTGCATGGTGTAATAAATGAATAATTGTAATGTAATTGTTTACTTCATTCAATTTATTGTAAAGTCAATTTCTCCTGAGGATGCTCCGGTTTCGGAGCGAAACGTACGTAGAGGGTACATTGCCAAGGATCTGTTTGGTGTGGAGTATATGGGTTGAAGAAATTATAAACTACATCAATACACCATACAGATTATCCCGCTGTTTGCGGAGTATAGCAAATTAAGCTTAATTTTCATAATATATTATGGATTTTCGCAAAGTAACGCCTGCTTATGCTGCTGCTGTCCAATATCCAATACGACTGAATTGAAATAGAGCACTTGATGCTATGAGAATCACCTCATCACTAATTATACGAAATGTGAAACTACATTGCACCAGCTTAACAAATTAAATATGTGTAGCAATAAATCATATTTAATATCATGAGTTTGAAAATTGTTCGATTTTATTAAAATTATATTTCCAAATACTACATAACTGACAAGGCACTACATTTCAATACAGTGTCTAATTATATCCCCAGTTATCGATAACAAAATAGTTTATCACAAATATTGTCGCATTGTGACATGATCCCCTAAATTAAAATGATATTCAGTTACAATGAATGATAATTAAGGCAAACAGGAAACAACGTTGAATTTAGCTGAATTTACGTCGCATAAATGTATGTATAATATGTCAATTGTTTTCGTTATCTCATGTTACTTTGTGAACTAACGTACTCAATGTCAATTAAACTTCCAAATTGGATGTAACACGTGTAAATTAGTCTACTTCTTGGGAAAATGGCATAGCTGTGTGAGCTGTATATTCCGTGAGTGGGCGTGAAAGCCTTCTACATTTTTATCCTGATTAATATGCATTATATTCCTTAGTCAAGTAATTCACAATCTTTATACTTTTTGTCGTCACAGTAACTTTGACTACAGTTTGGCTCTAATTAGAAATTTTAAGAATTATAAACGCTAATAATAGCGTAGGAAAAATAAAATACTTAAGATAATAGAAATTAAATCAATTTGGACCCAAAAAACTACAAAATTATTAAAACAAGATCTTAAAGAACACATGCGAATTAAATTATACCGGTAAACATAAATATAATTAATGTTTAAATCACCTACTATACTTTAATTAATAAAGACATAGCAGTCTTCACCGGCAAATTTCTTTCACCCTGTTAACTTTGCCTTAAATTCTTTAAAATGCATCGTAAGTACGTGCCCATTTTCACATCGTTTTCGTTCGGTAGTCAGGGTGCAGAAAAATTATTTTTCTTGGAACGGGCGTCGTTAACGAGTATTTACGAGGACAGAGCGCGTCTACCTGACAGAGGCTTCCACTAGAGCGGCCATAATTGCGCCCAATTAGAGCATTACGCTGACGTGAATACGGCCTGGACGCGATAATGGCTACAGGCTATCTGTTCACCGTACCGCTCCCGCTTCGTCGCCTCCGCCTCCCAAAAGGCAATGAGACGATTTCCTTACCCCTAATTCACATTCCGTATCTCGGCACATTCGCTCTGCATTTCTTATAAGACACGTAAAATGTTCACGTAATTTACGCTCGATTAACCAATGAGATTTTCTTATGAATTCGTCGCCAAATTTCATTATAACGGCTGTGATGAAATGCGCACAGTAATATGGACATTTGTATGTCGCTGATTATAAATGTAGATAGGCATTATTTACATTAACGGCTCATGTTCAGGGGTTCGCTTAAGTAAAATACGGATAAATTATGATGTAGATAAATTTTTGGCGTGGGTATAATTCTCATTTATCATTGATTATTATGTTTCATTATAGTAGAAATTATGCAGCTGTTATTCTCAAATAAATAAATATAACGATCAACGACATCTTTCAGAGTTTAGAAATGTTCTACTGGGCCTAACCCCTTAAAGTTTTTCATCATCATCATTATCATCAACCCATTACCGGCCCAATACGGGCACGGGTCTCAGAATGAGAAGATAGAACGCATTACCGGCCCAATACGGGGCACGGGTCTCAGAATGAGAAGATAGAACGCATTACCGGCCCAATACGGGGCACGGGTCTCAGAATGAGAAGATAGAACGCATTACCGGCCCAATACGGGGCACGGGTCTCAGAATGAGAAGATAGAACGCATTACCGGCCCAATACGGGGCACGGGTCTCAGAATGAGAAGATAGAATGCATTACCGGCCCAATACGGGGCACGGGTCTCAGAATGAGAAGATAGAACGCATTACCGGCCCAATAGGAGGCACGGGTCTCCTCTCAGAATGAGAAGAAAGTTTTCCTTTACCGTTTAAAGCAAGTGATATTAAAATTGCTCAAATTAAAAACGCACATAACTCAGAAAAGTCAGGGGTGTGTGCCTGAGCTCAGACTCGGTTTCCACGAAAGAAAAACCGAAGCCTTACCCACTAGGCTATCAACGCTTCAAGTATTTAAAGTTATTAACTTTAAGTTATTATTATCACGTGCGACAACTACGACACTGACGGCTTAACGTATTCTTCAAGGCACGAAGATATAATTTCCAAACGTTGAGCTGGTAGATACTGAGAATTTAATGTCGGTAAACATTCTTTAGCACGACCTAGGAATCAAACCCAGGAACTTTTGGCCGACAGTCGAAAATGCTAACATAGAGTCAAATGCAGTAAATAAAAATAATGCTAACATTAAATTTAAACGTTTTTTAACGTTATAGGTAGATATAGACACTTGTGTTTCAGTTCCGCCAATGCTATCGATCCCGAATCAGTTGGAGGCTGCATATGTAGGGCAGGACGTAACGTTGGAGTGTCACACCGAGGCCTACCCCTCCTCCATCAACTACTGGACTACAGATCGCGGTGATATGATTATATCCGGTTAGTAACAAGTCATTTAGTATACTAAATAAATTCATTTCTTAATGACAAAGTTGGTTGACGACCAGGCTTTGTTTTATTTATCACAAGATAGAATAGTTAAATTGAAATCGTAAAATGTTCATGTTGGAAAAGAGCAACTGCTGGGGTTTTCTCCTTCTCTGCAGTAAGCAACTGACTCAAAAAAATCGTTTACTTCATTTTACATTATCTAAGCTCACATTACGATGCTCTAATTTGAGTCGAATTTATGATGAGTTTATAAAATGATATACGTTGTAAATAAATGGCAAAGCCGATGAAATGGTTGCGGCTCCTAGCTTAGAAATCTCGATATTGTTGATAATTGTGTTTTTAATTCTTAGGTATATTGTCTTTGTTGTATTCGAAATCGAGTATTATATTAAATTCTTTATTAATATTTTAATACACCCATAGTATGCTACCTATAGTATGATATAGGTAGCTGAATAATTTGTAGTTAATCTATAATTTTGGTAAATTTAGCTTGCAGACCTTGATAATTTTTGAATAAAAGAGCTATTAGAGATAGATAATAATTACAGTTTTAAAGGGGCTTTGATTACGGTACCCTAAAAGCTTATGGTCTCGATAATAAGTAGGTTTACAGACTTGTATAATCCCGCGAATATACATCGTAATCAGATTGCACACCTAAAAAGCACTCAACATAGCAAGCATCATATGATTCAATTTGCAACTCACTACGAAATGTCATAATCCCGGACTTAAATTCACAAAATAATTATGCTATGAATGTCGGCCAGTAAAATATTGCGCAAATATATTTAACTTTTCAGCTCTTGCTACGATGATAAATATGCATAGGAATTTTATGATATTTTTTCAGACTAAGTTATAGTTTTCAAGGTGAAATATTAATTGTAATTAATTAAGTAGTAAATAATAATCGAAAATCTCACTTAATTATTTATTACTAATCGAGCGTTTGGTTTACAGGAAATAAGTACACTACAGCGTTAAACGATGACAGTTATTGCCGGAAAATGAAGCTTACTATACGCAAAGTATCGTCCAGAGACTTCTCTTCCTATCGCTGCGTAGCCAAAAACTCTCTGGGAGAGACAGATGGGCTCATACGACTAGATGGTAAGAACACTGCAAAGTTTTCCGTAAAGAGCTTATGTTGAAAATGATCTAAATTCTTGGTTTAAATTTGATTATTTGAATTAATACTAGCAGTTTATTATATACACAATATATTTATTATGTCGATAAAGAGGAAAGAGCTTAATTCGTAATTATAATTTGTTAATAGCTTCGTTAACTAGTAATGAAACAATTAATTTAACACAGCATTTTACTAATATATTAAAACATTATAGAAAAGTCAGTGAATTATTACAGAGCTATTTAATTTGATTTGTTCAGAAATACCAGCGCCCTCCACAACGAGCACCACTGTTAATTATGTCCCGACATTTCCACAGAGGAAAAAAGGTAACTATCTGAATAAACCATTTATCTAATCACAGTAAAATATTATTATTATCACGCAGCTCAATAAGATAAAAATAAGATTGAGAAACTCGTGAATAATTAATGTCAAAACAGGGTTAGGATCCAATGAAACCCTTTTGGGATCAGATTTGAAATTAATTTTTCATGTTCATCTCAATTCCCCTTGTAGAAATGCTTATTGGAAAATTTGAAAATTCAATATAGCCACGTAAACCACGATCAGAAGGGCAATAGCAGTCAAAACTTCTGTTGCCCCACGTGCTGTTTATACATTCATCGTCGACCTGTACCCGATCGAGAAAGGTCTTCGGTGAATTCTGTATTTATTGCTTTCCCCAACCAGTGCTTCCGTACAATTGGGTCGTTAGTAATATTATTGTGGGAAAAACGATTTTGTTTGCTCTTTGACTTCCAATGTACGTTTTTATTGTTACAGATTTCGGGTTTCCTCTACATTCTTTACGATTGTGTTCAGGCTGAAAATCCTCTTTTGTTCCAAATTGTTATAACGGGATGTTACCGTGTACTTATTGTTTTATGTAATTTCTTTTAGGTAAACAAAAAAATCGTTGGAGGGATAGTTCGGCGGAAAATAGAGTTATTGGAGACTATGAGGTTGAAGAATGGAAAGATTTAGGTACATTTTTATTATTTAATTAAACAAATATTATGTATGGATAATATTGTGTATGGATTATTCGCACCCTACAACTTTCTCAACTCATCTTTGTAATCCAAAATCTTAAATAATAAACATAGGATAAAAAGAAACAACAATTTTCATGCTCGCAAAGCATGTATACGTAATACATATTTCTGTTAATAGGGTATTTTGCAGTTAAACATTTGAATTTCAAGCTCTTAAAACATTTTGTAGGTAATAATTTAGTAACTAATTCAATCAAAATACCAACAGTCAATTAATACTCATACCTACCTGTATGTAAGAAATCACTGAAACTGTAATAAAGGTACAAAGAAGTAATCTATTAAACACTGAAACAATGTTAGGAAGTTTTAGATATTGATACTCCGAATAATCAAATCAAATGAAATATTTATTAGATAGACAGAATTGATGTCGTTGTGCTTAACATTGCTAGCTTAGCTGTGATTTATTGCAAGTTTAAAGTAAAATAGTTTAAAATAAATGGTGAATATTTATCCATTTTTGAAAATTTTGATACTCTTCACTTGCAAATTTATATTAGTGTTAATTAAATTATTTGGAATAGCGTTAATATTGTTCTTTTAAAAATAGACACTTTTATTTGTTACAGATTATGAATCGACCCAGTCTTCCAGGTCATCAACAATTCGAGGCTTCATTCATCCGTCATATCTACTTGCAATGGCGTTCATTAGCTGACATGTCGTTAAGAACTTCACTGGAGTTTTGTAGTGCCAATTGACTATTGAAATGAACGAATAAATAAACAGTGGAAGTAAAAATAGCAGTTGTTACAGTGTAAAAAAGTTAAAAATAGATAATGTGTAGTCAATTAAGTGAAAATAGTCTATCAGAGGGGCTATATATGTATATATATATATATAGGTATCTTGCTCGATTAAAATCGATCTTACTCATTAAATTTGTGAACACACGTTTGAAAGTTACATTGGCTGCAGTAGAGGTCGATCGTTCGGCCAAGAATCCACAGGCCCAATGTGCTGAGGAAGCGTTAACGTCGAATATAACTTTTCTCGTATCCCAGTTCGCAACCGAGCATTTCGGTAAAGTAAAAGCTAACTTGTACACCTATGTGCTATGTGTAACTTTGAATGCAAGTCAAATGGAATTTCCTAGACGATTATAACTTGAAACGATTTCCAAAGAGCAAATTGTAGTATGTGGTTAATGTACGAATTGCAAATTACTTGCGTTTATTAAATTTGACTTATTTTTAAAGTAAGTTCATTATTTTATCGCCACAATATAGGGTTTCTCATACTTTGGAAATGGAATTGAAAAGATTAATGTATCATTTTTAATTTAACGCGAATGCAACCGCAGGACTTTTTCTGAACCATTGTTTTAATATGAAAGACCAAGATCTAATTTCTAAATAATATTAGCACGCTGCGGGATTTTTCTAGGTTTTATTTCTGGTGATACGTTAAAACTATAACCGGCACCCATGGGTCTCGTCTTCAACAAGGCACTGTGGAGGGCAACTCAAAGTTCCTAACACCAGTAATCGAGCCAAGGATCTTATTATCTCTCGTCGACTATACTTACCACTAGAGGAACGAGGCAGTACATTAAACATAAATTCGGCCGTATTCTCATAAACAAAAAAGATCAAAAATTTCTTTTTTAATTCTATGAATTATTAAAATAAATTTCTAGATGTTAAAGTGTATAAAATTTGTTGTAATTGTTAGAATCTATTAAAAGTAGAGGCTAATTTATTCTTATCTGAATGTATCTGTATAAAAGACTGATAGATTTTACGATAGTAATTGTGCCATATCTGTAATAATATCAAAATTCTGCTACTAATAGTATTATCAGATGTAAATATTACATATATTAAAATGTTGCTTATCATAAATAATACCTTTAATAGAAATATTTTAAACATTAATTATTTACATTTTATGTTAAAAGAATATTTAGATATTTTAAATTATTCTGATGAATTTATGAGTTATCCAAGTTCCGCCTATTACCCTTACCCAATTTTTATTGCTTTCTATGATCAGTGATATCATTATAATCATCTTTAATAACAAGAAAATAATGTTTCTCAGCCATAATATTGTACTAGTATTAGAATTTGCTAGAAAAAATCAAGCGTAGCTAAAATAAACGTTACAAATTGTTTCTTCATCTTACCTAAATAAATAGGTATCTACAAAACAAATACCTTCGTGATACTCTCGTGATATGCCTCCATGCATAGTTTAAATAGGTATGCTCTCCGTTTATTTGCCGAGTTGTTTATATTTAGGTACAGATAAAAAACAAATAGTGCAACATAGAATCCACGATCAGTTTTAACTTTTATATTTTTAAATTACGCGCACTACGAGTTCATTGATCTATGGTTAAAAACATACGATGATTTTTGAATTGTCTTATATCGGCAGCCGCAGTAATCTGTCCAATCTAGAGTACCTTTACGCGATTGTCAAAATGTGCACTGTTGACTAGATTAGTAATTAAAGTGAAAAATATTGAATACTGCGCATTGAATTTTTATAAGCACCTATTCGGATATCTATCGGTGAGGTTAATGCCCGGAGCAGTTATCCATGATCTTATTTAACCGGAGAATAGTAAACACCGGTTACACAGATTAGGCGGCCGTTGTAAGACTAATTAAAATATAAAAATCATGTTTATGTACCAACTACTCGTACCCATAGTACTTGTGCACAGATACTTTCTGTGATCTGTGCAGATCCGTACAAATCTGGCGAGTGCCTGCGAAAGAGATGCGATGTGATGTCTAGTCAATCTACACACCATGCGCGATTTACTGCGTATTCACACTACGAATTTATACAATGATGCGTGTTGCACGAAGGTGCGCTGTCTGCGCTGTAAAACGTGTGCAAAGTTTACTGGCTGCGATTGAATCTTGATAAAATGCGTCAGAAGCGCTAAATACGCAGTGTACTTTATAATTGAGTGGTATAAAGAGGGTGAAGTAAACTATATGAGCGTTATCTAATCTGCGCAAGCTTACTGTGAATTGTAGATTTGAGAGGTACCATACAGTACAGACGCGTATACATATGAACCACATTCGCAGTGTGTTCGCCAGATGAGTATGTGTTTAGTAATAAGTAAGTTTCAGCGTCTATGCCTGTGCACGTTTATCGTTAAATTGCATATTCCTGTAATAGACGCGAGTGTATTTGGATAGCGTTCGAGGTGTGATACTGCAAGCAAAATCTTACCTTTATCTTGCGTATATCACATACAAATCATCGCCTTCATACAAAAGCATTAGTTTTGAATACGCCGAAATAAAAGATTCAAGTGGTCTTTAATCAATATGATTATTAAAAGACAACATGGAAGATATGTCTCTCAATCGGACGGTGTGCTGCTGCATCTTGGTATGAGTAAAACGATTTCAATCTGTCAGTCGTCGCCCACACCGCAACAAACAAACTGCGTCCTTATTTGCGGCGTTCAAGCATGCGTCAAGCATGCGACCAATCAAAAACTCTATTTCGAACAGTCACGACTTGTAATTAGTCGCAAGAAGGACGCAGACGTTAACGCTGCTAAGTATAATCAGGTGTGATACCACGGATTGTTAATACCTTAAGAAAGCATGGGGAAAATTGCATTGGAATTGCATGAGTGTGATGAGGCCACTTATGGTGAAACATGTATTACAACTTTTTTTTTATATTAATAACAAAAATTATCCGATCAAGACATTACTATGTTACATTTAGAGGACAATAATTATTTAATTATGTTAGATATAGATTATTTCTAACAAATAGATTGTGTAATGAAACCTAGCAAAAATGTATAAAATGCATAGACCTATAATATTTTATCTATCAAGTCAAGTAAATACACAAATATAGCCTGCTTATTATTTTAATTTCTAACCTAGAGTGTCATTAAATTAAGTCTCTTAAAAACTAATGAAAAATTTGTTTAAATTTCCGCATGTGTTAATGGCGGCTCTTTATGGGCGACTATTAACTTTTGACTATAAGAGCTTAGTTCGAAAGTCATTATTACAAACTATAATATGCTTGATGATATGATCGCAATGTATCATGATCCCTTCTACCGTATAGGTGTCACCCAGCATAATATCCAATACTACGATGTGGATAACAATTTCAGTCTAGATATTAAAAACTATTTGTCTTAAAAAAATCAAGCACTTGTTAACTACGTAACTATAGTTATCGTTAGTTGTTTCTGTAAAAATATAAAATAAATAACTTTTTTTATTAAAAACTAACTGTTTTTTATTCCTACTAAACTAAAAAAAAAAATTACAACTATAATCTTCTGTATAAAATTCAGAAGAATACAAAAAATTACAACAAAACGATGAATTTCAGGGCAATCATTATGTTATGGTATACCGTACAAAATGAAGTATTCTACATGTAAATTACGCTACCTAGAAATCTGCAATGTAGTGAAATCCTTGACAATATGCAAAATAAATATTTTTGTTCGTTAAATCACCGGTAGTTGGTGAAATACAAAAATGAACACTATCATTTTAAAATGTCGTATAAAATTCAGAAGAATACAAAAAATTACAACAAAACGATGAATTTCAGGGCAATCATTATGTTATGGTATACCGTACAAAATGAAGTATTCTACATGTAAATTACGCTACCTAGAAATCTGCAATGTAGTGAAATCCTTGACAATATGCAAAATAAATATTTTTGTTCGTTAAATCACCGGTAGTTGGTGAAATACAAAAATGAACACTATCATTTTAAAATGTCGTATACATTTGAACTCATTTAAAGAAAGCAATGACAAACAGCCTCAGGGCGCTATATTACAGTACGCAAACATTATTCCGGTGACCTATTTAAAGTAATGGAAACTAACACTTTACAACTTTCATGCCTTATCCAGTTGCATCTCGGTGATCCCGCTGCAACGCCAGAAAATATGAGACGTCGAGCTACAAAACTCTATTGTTTCCAAAATTATTACACATTTATTCCTAGTGGAGTCTCGTTTTGCATAAAATAATAGGCGGAGGAATCTGGACGCTGAGTACGGTGAAGTCTTGATGCACTTATACTAAGGCGGGATAACTGACGGGCTTGGATATAACTCTGCCAGTTTTTAAATTTGGAAGAGGCGTCGTAGAGTTATTTTCATAATATAGACCCAGACACTGTAGTAAGATTTCATACTTTATAAATACATGAAATAATTTATTTTTGTAAGAGGGATTATTTGTGAAACTTTATGAAACTTATTATTAACATTTGTCAGTATAAATTGGAAAAATCTTGCCTAGATAACATTATTTTATTTGACAAGTGACTTGTTGCAAATATATAAACAAAATAAATTTTAGTAGATCTGAGAAAAATCCTGCCCACGATGGTCCCTGTAGGAAAGTACAAAGAATAGTTAGCTAGAATAAGTTAAGAATATATGTTTATAAGAAGTGGTCAACATAACTAACCTACCAAAAGTCGAAATTTCGTAATTCCTTAAATGTGACCTGAAGCAAGAAATAATGCACTTCTGAATTTTGGCCATCAAACTGCGTATACTGCACATACTTAAGAGTTATTTTTAATGCATTAAATTTTCAATTAGCTAAAATATTGGATAGAAGCAGGCGGTAACTTTGCGGAAATCAATAATATATTATGAAAATTAAGCTAATTTGCACGAACAGCAGGAGAATCTGTATGGTGTAATTTATAATTTCTTCAATCCGTATACTCCACACCAAACAGATCCTCGGCAATGTACCCTCCACGCACCTCGCACGTTTCGCTCCGAAACCGGAGCATCCTCAGGAGATGTTGACTTTACAATTAATAATTGTTAAGTCAAGTTTTGTTTCAAGTTTGAAACTAAGCTAAAAGTAATTTTTTTATCATTTATAAAATTTAGTACCTAAGCATCAAATGTATTTAGATGGTTGCCTTAATAAACAATACGTACATATACATAGCAATGAAATAAATTAATTCATAAATATTTTCATTTGGAATACGTAATAAGACTCTTAATTATTTTTCTACATCTCTCAGTCTACTGGCTACACGTGATGACAGCTTCCGTCGGTAGAAAGGACGCCTACCTACACTCGCTTGCAACGAATTTTTTTTCATTGGACTATTTTCTGTGCCCAACATACGAGTAGGCAGCTTCTGATACCTTTCAAACTCATATACTCTTTGAGGTGCATTCGTTCAAAAATTTCGTGTAGGATTTTTAAAACCAAATTAGAAATGTTAGAACTAGTAAAGTTGGTTATTCGGGGTTAAAAATAAATTAAAATAAATTTTTTGATACTTAAATTTCGTTTACAAATAGATTATCTCATTAAACCGGTTCAACAAAAGTTACGTTTAAATATTATATTTGGCTTAACTTATACATGTATATTGTCAAGACAAAGTTCTTCACAATATACCTACATGTCTGAGTAATAAAAATAAAAAAAACATTCTGTGGCAAAACCAAATCTCATAAATTAAGCCAAATATAATATTTAAATGTAACTTTTGCTGAACCGTTTTAATGAGAGTCATAATTAAATGTCCTTTATATTATCCTTATAAATGACCTCCCATTATTATTTTTCTGTGCTCTCATGCTTTGGCCATTTAAATATTCTTATCTATACCCGTGATTTTACCCGCTTTTAATTCAAAAACAGTTAAAAGATAGTTTATTAATTGAGGCATCAGAATAACACACACAACGTGACATTAAAACATACATCATCTTTCATCAACATAATCAAATAAACCCATTACCTGCCGAATACAGAGCATGGGTCTCCTCCCACAATGTGACGGGTTTAGGCCGTAATCCACCACGCTGGTCTAGTGCGGATTGGTGGACTTCACATGCCTTTGAGTACATTATGGACAATTCCAAGCATGCAGGTTTCCTCACGATGTTTTTCGTAACCATTGAAGCAACTTATATTTTAATAACTTAAAAGACACAAACGATAAAGCGGCGATAGCCGAGAAGGTAATGCTTCGGCTTCGTTTTGGGCGGACCGATTTCGATCCCCAACACGAACCTCTAATTTTTCGGAGTTATGTGCGTTTTTTAATTAAGGAAATTAAATATCACTTGCTTTAACGGTGAAGGAAAATATCGTAAGGAAACCTGCATGCATGAGAGTTTTCTATATTGTTCACAAGGGCGTGCAAAGTCTACCAATTCGCATTTGGCCGGTATTGTGAACTACGGCCTAAACCCTTCTTATAATTATGAGAGATCCGTGCCCTGTGTTCCGTGCTGATGATTATCCGCACAATCTTATTTTGTAACTTTGTAGAAATTCATGCAGGCAAATAAAAATAAATAAATCGCGAGAATCGCAACCGTTTCTCCTTGATTTTATACTTTATAATAAATACTAGAAAGTTATCCTAGGAAGTAGAATATTTAGTGCATTACTGTGAAAATTGCAAAGAATAATTGAATACATTTAGTATGAAAACGCTGCAGAGAATCCAATCCAGTAAATAACGAGAACAGATATTGTAGTACTTGATGCCATAATGGCAGCGCTCCTTGCGATCCCGCCTCGAGGGGATCCCAGTCGGGGCAAACCATTCGATTACGCAGTTGTGCATACACAATTTAGCACTATGAAATTACACCCCCTGAATCTACAAACTGCTCCATTTATACCGCTTATTTACTTAAATTGTTTGGCTATCTAGATATTCCTAAATATTATTATAATTTTTTGATGACCACGATGGCGCATCGGTGAGCTGTGTGGTTTGTGAGGGGTTCGATGTTTGGGGGGGCAATATGGGAATTTATAATTTCAAAAATTTTTAAAACCAAATTATTATTTATCTTTAGACCACAATAAACCTGTTGCAGGGGTATATAGCAGCGGCACCAGACCGTGAAGTACCTATACAAAGTCTTATAAAAGAGTTGTGCTTCAAGGGTGAAGGAAAAGATCATTAGGAAACTGACAGTTCTCCATAATGTTCTCGTAGGCGTAGTCCGCCAATCCGCACCGGGGTAGCGTGGTGGAATAAGGTGTTAACCCTTTTCATTGTGATCATGACGTCTGTCTTGACTAATTTGACCAATATTATTATCGGTTGAGGCGAACATAGACAACTTAATAACAAAAAAATAAACATGTTAACACTTTATAATAATATTAGTAACGTTATGTTAGTTATTTCAACTACTATTTAAACACTCGTAAAATCTCTCTACCACCAGTTAGAAAATTAGACTGTGCTGGCAATAAGCAGCAGTGGCGGCAACAGTTGCTGCGTTTGTAGTGGACGTACATCGCTTGAGATGATGGTGCCTCATGCAAATTATAAATGGTACACACAATGGACGAGAAAGTGGAATACAGGAAGGATTTTCTCATAACGAAGCACGTTAGATTGTTTTCTTCTGGCTTGTTTTACAAATATCAATTTAAATCTGATAGCTTATTATTACTAAAATAAAATATAGCTTGAATAACAATAATAAGTACAATAGTTATAAGTTTACTTATTACAAATAAATATTTCCTTTATATAGAACTAGTATTAGAAGGTATATGGTTCGTCGGACTTATTTTTAAATGTACCAAACACCGTTATTTTTGAAATAGGCACAAAGCATTTCTGTACGACTTATAATTTAGATTTGCTTTACAAATATCACTATTTGAGGCTAAAATCTTATTATAATAAAATAAAATGCAGCTTATGTTTGGACGTTACTTTGCGAAAATCCATCCAATGTAAAATTAAGAAATATTGATTGTAAAGTCAACATCTCCTAAAGGATGCTCCGGTTTCGGAGCGAAGCGTGCGTAGATCTGTTTGGTGTGGAGTATAAGTATTGAAGAAATTATAAATTACACCACATAGATTCTCCTGCTTTTCTCGGAGTATAGCAAATTAAGCTTAATTTTTATAATAATTAGCTTATGTAGGTTTTTAATGATGGAAGAATGATTAAAATCGGGTCAATGATTTCAGAGTTTAATGATTACGAACACATAACCTATGCCATGTGGAGACGGCAGAATCCAGTTGTCACCATTGCTCTTCTTCCCGCGGGTCTCGTACGAGACGAATAAGACAATTTAACAGGAAACGGGCAGCACCGTCTTCTGTGATACTACTTCCATCTACTGCGATGATGAATGCGTCTGCCCGCATAGGCTGTTGATGATAATAACACATATGACCAGATTGACAAGGTTGCTTGGAAGCATCCGGCTCCGCTTTCATCCCTCACAAGATAGAAAAATGAATGTTAAAACGTAAAATGTTGATGTTGGAAAAGAGCAACTGCTGAGTTATTGCCGGCTTCTTCTCGGTAGAATCTGCCTTCCAAACCGGTGGTAGAGTCACTACAATCAGACAGACTTGACGATTCAAAAGTGCTTATATTAGGCCTACTTGAAATAAATGAATTTTGAATTTGACCAAATAAAAAAAATCTTACCTTTTTATGATATTCAATAACAAGTAGGTAAAGATAGGTACACACATACTATCATGGTTATGTCGAAGAAGAACATAGATAATATCTACATATATATGAAGATAACTTTGTATGATCCCACAGCAGACGCATTCATTATTACAAGCGCCCTATAAGACTATCGATTTTATGCAAAATGCAACTAAGTCTACGCCGTGAGCTCGTAGTGCCATATTAGCCATAAACCCCGCTTTCCAGCCCCCACGCCGCACACTTTATTATAAAATGAGCATCAATTTATCACATCCTTTTATCACATCCTCTTATCACGCCATCTTCGTAAACTTTTGATATTAGGAATTTAACAGTAACCCTTTAATGACATGTTTGAACATTGTATCATTTTTGTTGTTTCACATCCTTTTTTTTAATTAAGAACTGGATAGCCTAAGTCCAAGATTTGCTCCTTCGCAATCGAGCAATCGCTTTCATATATCAAAATCTGTACCGTCAAAGTAATAAGGGCCTAATGTCGGTAGTTTTAGAGTCATAAATCCAATAAAATATAATACTTACGTATAGCCCTAGTATACCCCTTTACTTATAAAAAGCGTTTTAAAGGCAATTGCATAGCTACGCAATGTTTTGTCTTCTTCTTTCAAATGTGATGATGAACTGATGACAGATGGGGAAAAAACAATGTTCACCTAATTACTAGATATACAACTTCTTTCAATAAGGCCCATTGAATATAACATCCGAAGTTGTTAGATATCACAGGAATATCATAATAGTATGTTATAAGTAACGCAATGTCTTACTGCACTGAGGGTTCCGTACTTCCTCCAAAAGAAAAAGTATTACAATGTAGCTTATGTTGCTTTTTGATGATGGAAGTATGATTAAAATCGGTTCAACACTGTCAGATTGTAAACAAACTTATGCCGTGTGTTGACGGTAGATAAGAAGCCAGTTATAACCACCCCTCCACTTCCCGCGGGTCTTGTACGAGACGAATAAGAGAATATAACGGAGAACGTGCAGTAGAGCTAAGAAAAAGTATTAAAGTAAACCTGTAAAACTTCAGCGTCTGTAAATAAATTCCCCTTTATTGTACAACAAATACAACGGAACACAACATATTATATATATACACATTATAGCAACACCAACATATTTAAAACCATTCATTTAATATGTTAATACCGTAAATTATTGGTAACGGCGAGCCAATTTATATATCATGGTATTCTACTTTTTTAAGATTTTACACGATTTACCTGTTTCAGAATTTACAAGTAAAGCTATTCATATGTTCTAACGTCATTCGGCCTTAAAAGTTAAACCGCCCGATTTTCCTTTCAATAATAATACATCTACTTACATCTCCAACCCGTCTACTTATTCCCGAATGCGTGGTGATTATGGGCTCCCATGGTATTGATGATAATAATACAACTATTCCTAATGGTAGGTATATCAATAGCATTAATAGTTCGTGAAATAATCGACTGATGGATGGACAAAGTCGCACCGTCAGTGTTCTGTCTCAACCACCTTGGTACGGAACCCTAAAAACAGTGCCCCTCCGAAGTGTTCAATCAAGTAAGAAACATTATATTTATTATTGAAAACACCGTCCTATAAAGAAAAGGTATAAAATAATAAGGCATCGAGAGGGAGAATAAAACATAATAATAACGCCCCGACAAAGTCATTGTCCAGCGACGCCGTACGTTAAAAGGCTTTTAACTTCTTATTTGGGATCACACAATATATCTGGTACTACAAGTAGGTACGACAAAAGGGTCTCCAGAATTCGTTCAATTTGAATTTCATGTTTCTTTGAACGGTGAAATCATAAATAACCATTTCGATGACACTTACAATTTTAGTTTACAAGGATTTATTAGTACAGCTGTAAGAAATAACATGACCATAAAATATATATCCCTATAACGTTCTATCGTATTATCATAATAAAAATGTTAAAAGTTGTATTGACATGAAAAATCCAGTTAATCCAGTGCAAAAGGAGCTCGCAGCATTGGCATTGATTATTACAAGATTTTAAAAATGGAGTTGTTTTTAAGTGCAATCAGTATGTAAAAAAGTACATCGTTGATTCATATCTGGAGTGTTTGTGGTGTTCACACAACTTTAACTGAACCGATAATAATGTTTCTTTTAATAAAATTTTACAAATAATAAACAGACAACCTCACCATGAAATAGTTTCGCCTACAAAACAAGTCTCAAATATTGGTAGTAGGTACAAAAATACTATATTAAAGTTGTATTGCATTTTTTCAATATTTTAGTTATCACACATTACAGATATAAATTTAAAAAAAACACATAATATACGACCTTAACTTTTAAAAATAAGTAAAGTAGTATTTTATCAACTTAATTGAAAACAAAATAAAACTGTATTTACAAAAAGAACATTCGACATGATTTCTTTCAAGCCGCTTTGGCACTTTAGCTACATTTGGTAGAGATTACTATCAGAAAAGTAATTTAATGTCCATCACATTAATGATAAAACCGACATCCAACAATTTGTGATTATGACTTCCCAGTTTCCACCATTAAAATAATCACTTCCTTGTAGCGTTGTATTTTTTAAATAGTATAGAAATTACATTTTTTTTCACATTTCTTGTAACGTTAATCTGATTTGATCTCATAATCCAAGACAATAAAAATGAGTTTTATTTTACATTTACTCACTCGTGCTTTATGAAATCCTGATTAAATAAGGTTTGCTCATCCCCACAAGTACTAATGGAATGTTTGTAGACAAAGCATTTTAAACTTCAATTAAATATAATTTGCTTTAAAATAAAATAAATAAATATATTGCGACAATATACATATCGCCATCTAGCCCCAAAGTTAGCGCAGCTTATGTTATGGGTAAGATAACTGATGAATTATTTTATGAATAACATACATAAAGACTTATAATATACAGATAAACACCCAGACACTGAAAAACATTCATTTTCCACTTTTGTAAATCGAACCCACGGCCTTGGAGTCGAAAGCAGGGTCACTATCTACTACGCCAATCGGCCGTTAGAAGCTTTATGGGGAAGGAAAACATACGGCCTAAGCCCGTCTCATTCTGAGAGGAAACGCGTGCCCGTTCGTGGGCCGGTTATGAATTAATAATGATGATGATGAAGGAATTTGAATTAAGAAAGTTAGTAATAAGGTTAGAGGTAGGTTTAACCTTGAGATTGAATAATCTCAGCGACTATGATGAATCAAATCGCTATATATCCTTAACAAAACCAAGTTTCGATCGAAAACGTTAAGTTTTGGAACAGAGCCAACTTAATTTGCAAGCAGCACAATCTAATGAATAACGGATAAGGTTGTTGTACTATACGTAATCTATTTACGCATTTAGCAAGTGAAGTAACCATTTAATTTTAGTATTCAATTAGTTTTTAATAAGATTATTTTAAATATTTCAACGCCAGCATCGGAGATGTGGGAATGATGTTCATATACATATGAACAGAACATCTTTCGACATTTGTTGGGTAATCTCGAAAGATGCTAATATCGATTACCCACCTGGTTTTGCGTGCAGTTTCAAAAATAGTGATTTATACAAATCCAACACGAAGTAGGTTTTTAATATAATAGTATTTCTATTTCCATCTCCAGGATAAACATATAAACAAACAGACACACTTTCACATATATAAAATAAGTTAAAATTTGTTGAAGTAATGGTTTTCAGAATATAAGAATTGCAAACCTGACGAATAATCGGCGGTGCGCAGCGACTCATCTAGGCTTGCTAAAAGATATAGATATTTTTTAATTGGAATATCGATAATATACGCGAACTTTATTATCTCTAGATTTACGGACCTAAAATATTAGGTAGCGAAAATGTATAAGATATACAATATTTTTCCAATAATTGAAACCACTGTATAACCTGCGAGTATAGCCAACATCGTCGTCAGCAGCCTATGAATGTCTTATTACTGGCCACCGGCCTCCTCCCTCTTAAGAGTTACACTGTCTCTAGTTTTAGAGCATAGACATTAGACACACTGCTCTAAAGCGGGTTTGTGGGCTTCAACGATTTTTATCACAAGTGAGTGATAATAACCGAGACAACTATTAAAAAATAAAAAGAATAGAATTTGGAATATATAATAAAGTACAAATATGATTTTGTTATTTTTTTATATCAACATATCTACATAATATATCCAACTAAAAAAAACATCTATTTTTTTGTAGAAGTTTTTATCAATCTTTTTAGCACTTCCTCCCCTTATCCCTAGGGATGCAGGAAGTGCACGTTAACAGAAAAACTATAGTAGGGCTCTGGAAGTAAAAGAGTTTGCATTGGCACTAATTCCTGTGAATCAAGCTCATGCACAAGGTTTGTATTTTTGTTGGTTTGTTTGTAACCTATGTTCAGCTCAAACGCTGCGCCGATAATGAAATTTGCACAGACACTACCTCCAACATAAGGGTTCCCATCTTTGTGTTGTAGTAAACGTTACTTATGTGTAGCTCAACTGAAGAATGCTTATTGACGTAATTAAGTACAAGAGATACAGAGATAGACTGAATAGGCTAAAAAAACAATACTTTCAAATGCAAAGAAATTTAAAAATATATAATATATTGATGACACGGCTACATACTATGAAAAACGCAGGCATAGCCGTGGGGACAGGTAGTCACATTATAATTTTCTGATTCATTAAAGCGTCTCGAGACCAAAACAAAACGTTTCATATAAATAATTAAAAACTATGTTTGTTTGTACAGAGGAGTTTTTAAAACTATACCTACTAGTTATGGCTATCGTTTTTTTTTTTGTAATATTTAGTCTACCAACTCTATTATTTCAGATTTTTCACAAACTTTGAGATACTAATGAAGCCCTTTTATATGATTTCTCGGTTGACCCAGTTGCTTTACCAACTTTGAAATTTCGACCTCCGATTTCTGGCAATAATTCAACAAGGAAATTGAAATAATTCTTCTATCAACCATGCGCAGTGTTGAACAATGCGGTCTTATAAGTGGGATGTCCTGGGTTCACAAGCAGCGGCAATTAAGGAATTTTAAATCAGCGATATAATTGAGCCAAACGTTAATCGTTGAAGCATATTTATTTAATCTATTAACTCATTCGAAAATATGATAACCGTATAATATCCACGTTTAACCTACGAGTAATTCGCAGCACGGGCTTCTACCTCGAGAGGTCAACAATTAGTTAGCCGCGCTGAAGTATTTCGCTTATTAGCAATAGCAAAATTATACTCTCAATAATATGTGAAGAGTTTATTTATTTTGAAATAAATTAAATTAATATATTCTATACTAATGATTTGCACCCATTGATTAAAACTATTTAACTAATCATTCAACTCAATTTCGCTTTACCTTATCTCAATTGCTGAGATTTTATAAATAAAAGTTAGACTAATTATGGTTTAGACATTTGCCTCCAAAACATGTTCCTTAGTCTGATAAAAAGACTCAGCTGGACGAAATTATGCCTATAATTTCTCTAATCAGTTAAGTATTTAGAAACAAAGATTATTTCACATGATAAACGGGTCTCAAGGTGCTGGAACGGCGACCATCCACACAAATTCCCCTTTACGATAGATAGACGATATCTAATCAATAAATAAAATGCAGGGATCTGCAGGACACAAGCCCAGATGTGATGATGTTTTCCAGATGTGGGAAACGAACCCACTCCGCCAGTCGGCCGTCAAATGATGAATTTCTTAATATATCTAAGAAGTTTCTTGATTAAAGCAAATATAGGTTATTATGATACGATGTTTGCGACGAAGTCAGCATACTAAAACCTTTTTTTTTTGCAGCTTCCTACAACTCGTTTATTATCATTAGCATCTTGGGTGACTGGAAACTCTCTCACGGGGTATCTATGTAAACATTTTTGTAAATTGGGCTCGTACTTACATGTATTTTCTCTCATTATATGCCACTCTTATTGTGGACAACGTACGCATCAAATGATCTCTTCCCAGTAAACAATAGCGTAAAAGACAGCAACAGTACACAAGAAGGTTTAGTCCAAAAAAGCTACAATAAGTAATTTTGCATAATGGTTGGCATATTTTGTTTTTTCCATATTTAGTGAGGTAGTAATAATATGACTTATTCGGGCTACGCAGCTTAGCGACAAAAACGTTTACCCAGCAATAACATAACTTCGAATCAACTACAATATGAATTTCCAAGAAAATACAATATTCATTATTCTCTAAAGCCCATTGTTGTTGGTAAAGCATGTAACGTATAATGTGGAAATAACTGAAATCCTGAAATATAATGGTTTACAATTTTAAATCTTTATATTATAAATCAACGCATTGAAAACATTCCCATGTATACCACACACATATTTTTAATTAATAAAGCTTACTACGAGATTATTAGGAAAAAGAGCACCAGAACGTTTTGTACTTATAAACAACCTAATAAACTTTTCAACCTAATAACAATAGTGTGTCATCTGCTCTGTTCGGGAATTATAAATATCAACAAAAAATAAGTATCACTAAAACCCTACTTAAAGAAAGATAGTACTTAGAAATAACGTATATCTCAGTTTCCAAAAAATAGAAATCTATTAAAACTGAAATTATTATTGTAATCATTTGACATCTCATATTATTATGTGCATGAGAACGTGTATGTGATTTTTACATTTGATTATTTTCTGGGACCTTGATCTATGTTGTTTTGCCAAATTGAGGCAACATTTGACCTTAAATGTAAACAAAGCTGATTTTTTTGTTGTCACGGCGTTTATTATTTGAAAACTTTGTACCTATAGTTAACCTTCCAATAGAATTGATCGCCGAAAATAGTAGTGGGTTTTTTTTTTTAATTTTAATGAATTTTGTAAATTGCATTGTTTCCTCAACTAGCCTCAAATAATTTAGTATTTCCGTTGTTGGGATTTTTAATACTATAACACTTATTCCGGTGTAAAAGCTAAGGTTTCAAAACTAAAGTTTAACGCCTGTAGTGAGGCAGTTGTTTAGGAGTTGTATCCCCTCTAAATCCTAGCAGAGCTTACTGGTGAACTCGGCGTAAGCTGCTGGTTTTATTTTTCATTTACCATTTTGCCAGCTTAGACGCCCGTTTCAAATCGAATGCGTAACAGGAATCGCCCTAATACTAAAAATTACTTAAAAGATATTTACATTAAACAGAGATTTACAGTACTTATATAATTTTTTCTGAAGCACCAATTAACCAGATACGTAGTAGGTACATAAGGTTCATTATTCAAACTAGAATTTTATAATAGAAACGCGATCTCTTTTTCCAGTTCGTTAAAGCTCATTATTTGCTTATGTGCTTAAATGAGCTAAGAATCGATAAATCCCGGATCCGGAGATTAAATTATTGTTATACTATCGTGGGCTCGGCTTGGTTTCATACAGTTTCAAAGTCTACAACTCATCGCATTTTGAATAAATCCCGATTAATTTATGAAGCGAAACGATTTTAAGCTCCGCAACCCTCTCTTTTAAGATGCGGAAGTTATTATAATTCTATATTTAACAAATAAGCGGCTTTACTCACGGTTATTTTTATTCCTTATTGTGCCCTATTGTCCTTGCAATAAAATAATAATAATAATATTTCTTTATTTATTTGGCAACTATCTATGCTAATAATAGAGTAGGATAATTAAGATACAGTAATAATCAACAACTAAATCAAAAAATAAATAACATGAGATATTAATATATAACAAATAGTTACAAATTAGAGTTTGTGCTTCCAGGCAGCCCTACATAGAGTGTAAATAGGAGAGTCGTATCTATTTATTAATGCAAACAATAATACAATTATTTCTCTACAGTAACATTAACAGTAATTTTAATACTCTTGCTCTTAATATAAATCATCTGATACACAATTTCATGACTAAAGAAAGCAAACAAAAGTGGAACAAAGTTCCATTATTGCATACGAAAAAATACTAAAGAAACTAGTCTACCGTGTAATTTCACGGCTGAAAAGTGCTTATTGTTATGCCCCTAATACGGTGAGATGACAACGTGAACGTAATAGTGGCGTATCTCCGTTTTTTCTACCGCTTCGCATACAAACCGGTGTTTTAATAAAACCGGATCACCGCGTCTCGCTTGAATATTGTCGCAGATATTTCAATATTGGTTGGATTAGCAGCCTATTTAAACATCACTTTCAATGTATTCACCCTGCTATATTGGAATACAGTTCTGTGCACAGCAACTCAGGAAGTATTTGACTGAAGTTCACATGGTGGAATTTGCTCTTTGCGTCATAAGTCTTAGAAGTTTTAATTTCAAATTATCAAATATTCATGCTGTTGAAAATACAAAAAAATTATATGTATATAGGTAAATATATTTATAGAAGAACAAGCGGACAGGACTTCGACTTCACGTTCGGGGGGGCGTGCTTGAATCTAACCTTTTACTTTTCTGCAACTGCCAGGTATGTGCGTTTTATGCAATTAATACATCGTGAGGAATACTCCATAATGTTCTCAAATGTGTGTGGAGTCCACAAGGAGTCTCATTGTGGACGTAGACCCGTGCCCTGTTGTGGGCCGGTAGAGGGCTGATATGATGAGAAACAAACCTCGGTACAAACCTGCCATTAGTGAACGTTTTTTCGTACTCAGAATCAGAAGCTTGTTCACTTGCAGACTTCTCAGTCACCTTTTCACCAGCAGTCACCAAAAGCGGATACATTACGATCCTGGAAATTTTATAGTAGCCCATCTTCCGGGCGCCGAAGTTTTTGAATAAAAAAAAAGAAAAACCTACCTTTCGCGTTGTCCTAGAAATGACTAATTTACAGTTTATAACAAGCGTTGCTTAAGCCATAAATAAATATCTCCGCCCAAAACCGGGTAGCGTCATTTATCCTCGGGCGCAGCTCCATAAACTGTCTATCACATTGTTATCATATTGCCTGACATTTATTGTTTCGGCTCCGTCTCAGACCGCCCTGATTAAATAATTAATACCTAAGCCGATCTGCCTTTATTCGAACTATGGATACCTATTACCGAAATTTCGCAGATCCATTTCAAACTGACAATGTCTTAGTACTAACTCAGGGTGATGAACAAGCTGTGAATAATATATTTAGCAATAGGATTATCTTTCAAACGAGTCTTGTAATATTCTATTACTACCAGATTATTAGTCAACAGACACGGATGCACAATAACTAGATTACTATCCTGTCAACTAAACCTCTACAATTTTTTAGCAAACTTCCTCGAACTTAACTCGAAGCCTGTGAATGGCCCCATAAAGGTGGGATCAATTGGAAGCAATGACCTTCACAATATTTCAATGCGGGTAGGCGAACCAATTCTAAACATTTACAATTTCATATAACAACATGTCAACATGGGTATATTGTGTTTAACGCTCATGTTCTGCTCCACCCAGTAACAGTTGGGAGCTGTACATGCGAAATTGTAGACGAGTACATGTACCTAAGACACAAAATCCAGTTAGGTAGGTCCAATTTCGAGATAGAGGTGAACCGCTCAATGGCTGAAGACCAAACTGTTCGAACAGTGATGACTTACGGATCTGAAAGGTGGTTGCTTACTATGGACCTCATAAGAAGGCTCAGAGAAACTCAGCGGGCGATGGAAAGAGATATGCTAGGAGTATCTCTATGTTAACAAATCACAAAAAACAAGAAGAACTAGAGTTACCGACATAGATCAGCAAATTGCGGAGCTGAAGTAGCAATGGGCGGGGCACATAGCTCGAAGAACTGATAGACGTTGGGTTCCCAAGGTGCTGGAATGGCAACCCCGCAGCGTAGGTCGGCCTCAACGAGGTGGACAGACGACATCAAGCGATAGCATTGAATTGATGATGATGATGGATAACAACATGATACCCATCCTTTTTTATATTAAAAGGACGTCCTCTGTGCTGCTTCTACCATCTACTGCGATCACCAAACATAACGTTGGAAATAGCGACATAGCGTCGGAATAGTCACACTTCAACAGATAGTCACCTATTAAACGTTAACATTAAACTTTCAAATATTGGAGCGTGATAACCCACTGCATAACTATTCCGCCGCTATGTCACGTTAAATAAGGCCCAAAAGCGATTATATGACCTCTGATATCCTGTAATCTTTAATGTTAAGCCCCTTAAAAACAATAAAAGAATAAGATATCAATGCAACGTTTTTTTCTGCCCAGGGCATAGAAAACGAAATGCTTCGTTCCATTTTCTCACTGCAGTTCCCTTGGACGCTTAGAACATTGGAATGCTTTTAAAGTACGAAATAATTTTACTCAGATTATACAAGGTAAAATAAAACGTAAAAAAAATTAGTCATGCAATTCGCATTATGAAAAAACTAACTGTGGCCTGCGATTCCGCCAGTGTTTTTTTGGTTTTTAAAAATCAATAAAAAAACTGAAAACTAAAAACACGGGTCAAAAAGTAGTCCGTGCATACTGCATAAAATTTCATCAAGGAAATTTTAAAAGAAAAGATTCGCGCTATTATAATTGTATTGAAGTTATTAGCACCCTGGCATTTGTATAGTAACGGTGTATTAAGGTTAAAAAGGATTTTTTTTAGTATTGTAAAATGTGTTTTGCTCTGGCAGTCATTAAAAAAAAGTAACTCTTATGGGTTCATAGGTATCAAATATGTGCAAGAATTTCATTTTAAAGTCAACTGAAGTAGTAGAAAAACTTGAAAACAAATGAAAATAAACTTTGTTGCTCACCATACGAAAAATAACAAGAAACAATGTGATTTGAAAACTAACTCTCCCACTACATCACCAAAATACAAAATTATCTACTATTCTACCTACCAAGAATATTATGTTATTCAGAACGCTTAGGGTGTACACAAAATTGTTGTGCTTTCAACACACACAATAATATCTAAATATATATTGCAGAAAGAAAGATTTTATAGATGTATTGCAAAAAACATGAATAACAATAAATAAAATACTTTAATATTCATAATCATGCACATACAAACGACATACAGAATACACTTATTATACTATAGGAAAGAATTACTATTTAATAACTGACTTGCATTGCGATGTCGTCCCTAGAGTAATATTGTTACTCGTAAAAGTTTTAGGGGTCCCGATTTATTCGCTCCATCACCGTATCACTTTACCAAATTTGAGAATTTAGTGAACACGAAGATGACGTGGTGAAAATCTAAGACTCGTCTCTCACAAGCGGGACCTCGACTACCTATAATCCATTTAGGCGAACAACCTGGCATCATGTCATAGTGATTGATGTAGATGCTTCGATATAAGGCGATTCATGCTGTGACTTATCTATGAAAAAGCCTCGGATGCCTGCCTAAACTATAAATACATTTAACTTTATTCGATTGTCGTTAGTTAGCCCTTGTCTTTTACTAATAGACGTATTTTATATTATATACTAATTACGCTACGAACTACGTACATTTTAAATGCTATGCATTCTGTAATCTCCATTGCCGGCCAAAACGACGGCACAGATGATGTATATCAGTTAGCAACTGAGGTAGCTTTCTATAGTTTCTAACATAGAACTACAAATGCACCGATTTAAAGAAAGCTAAATACACAAGTAAGTTATTTTAACGTCGGTAAATTGTCTAATTTTCCTAAATGTTAGTCAACCAATCTTAGTTTATCTATAATTGTCCGTGTATATGTATGCGACTAAACTTTAATGAAATATTCAGATGAATGAATGAATGAAAGGAATGAATAAGAAATAATATATGTATATAATATAATATATATAATATATATATACATTCCCAAAAGTTTGACCAAAGCGTAAAATCGAGTATAACTTAGCATTCCAAAATTTGCATTAAATTAAGCTTAGCTGTATCGCTTCGAGCAGAAGGCGTATAATTTATTTTCGACTTTATTTTTAAAAGCTTGTAATAGATTCTGGAAGTTCTGTTTCTAAACATGCAACCTCACTAAGCGTTACGGGTTACATATCGGTAGACTTTTATGAAGCTTAACAGTTCGTTTTCAAAATAGTTTAGCTCATCCCAAAAGGCAGGCATCCGCTCCTTCAAAGATAAGCACGATCATAACACCCACAGTGCGCATTATTGTGTCTCAATTTAGGTTTTTTTTTAATTACTAATATCAAAAAGAAGAATGAGGAAAGAAAAGATATGGTCAAAAAAAGCCAGAGATATACATGAATTGTAAAAGTTGGAAGAAGCCTTTATCTTTACAAATCAGATCTAGTTGCGGACAATATTATATTGAGCTTTATTGTAAAAAATGGAAAATCACAAAGGAGAAATATTCGTTTGATTGTCTGTTTGTTTGTAATCGATTAACTCTAAAACTACTAAACCAATTTTCATAATTCTTTGGATATTAGAAAGTGAGTTTATTCAGAAGAAACATAAGCTATAATTGATTACAGCCTTAATAAGATTTAAACCGGAATTAAAAGTACCTGTTTGCAAAGCAAGTCAAAAGAAAATGCAAAAAAAAAGAATATATTAAAAATATTAATGAACGTATAAACAAATAGTATTTAAAAAGGCGTTCGCATAATCAAGATTATTAACGTTATTTATATTCATAACAATGCTAGGATTATAATAAAACCACTAACTGCTTACGCTTCAGACCATGTATTTATTATGAATAGCTTTTTTTTTAATTTTTCGTCGGTTGAAGTATCTAAACATGAGTAACCGAAACACTCAGCACGTACATTTCTTCAGGCGACTCGACGAAGATAGCATTGCGGAAGAAATGGTGTTTCATGAGAAAACTTCAAACATGGTCTACTAAGGAATTATAATATCACAGCTCTCATTGGATGCTACAGTGCGATACACTGAGCTCATTAGACATTAAGATAGAATGGACGGTCTTTTAAAATATCTTAAAATTACTCTACTACTCACTATGATACCAATAGATAAAAGTATCATTCGGATCCCACAAAACTTCTTGAAAATAGACGACGGATCCCCTCAATAAACTTAAATCACTCGAAATCAGTATAACAGTCCACTCAACATTAAAGGTACTTGTAACCCATTAATTACTATTCTAGTATATTACTATTTAATTAAAGGTTTACCTTTATCCAAGAATGAAAAACAATACTCGGAATTTACGTTAGTGCTAACATCCCTCAACGTATATTTCACATCCCAGTACAACAATAGTAGAAATTTCATACCTATGCTCATATTGCGCCCATTGATCTACTTGTAATATTTTCCATTTCGCTTTCATTTATTGTTATCAATACTAACTTGTCCGGAATAAAAAATCGGCGTTGTATAATACCCCACGCCTCGGAGAGCACGTTAAGCTGTCAGTCATGTAGAAATTAGTGTCCTTTCTGGAGGTTTAGGAGGTTGTTTTGATTAAAATGCTATTTTTTTAAATAAATAAAAATCGTTTTGATGTGATCACTCTTTTAGTTTTCAAAGATCCCGAACGTGAAATGTATTTTATGATATTTTTCATGTTTTTCCTACCCTAAAAATTTTACTTTTAACGTCAATGATTGCAATATACGCCTATGTAGCAGTGGCAAGTTTCTACAACTTTCCTAGGTTTCTGTTTTTCTTTTTTATTTGTTAGTGGGACTAGACTGTGACATAGAGACAGACAAGCAAGCTCGCGGACATACAGAGAGACAGACAGAAAACTGATGACAACCACACGACAAAATTAATAAATTTTAGTAAATTTCGGGCCATAATACTGAGTTTATTTGAATTGAATATGTTAAGAATATGTCGAAAAGTTATAAGGAAATAAAAGACGGGCCTCAGAAGCGTTCAATCAAGCGGGAAACGTTTCGTTTTTTTATAGTCGATAGACTCCTATAAAGAAATGGTATAAAAATAATAAGGCGCCGAAATGAATTATAAAGCTTAATAATAACGTCTCGTCAAAGTCATTGTCCAAAGCCTTCGTACGTTAAAAAGCTTTTAACAGCTTTTACGAGTTACACATATTGGAAGCTGAAAATGGTCCTTGATATTGAACGATTTGGATTTAATGTACATAATTTAAAAACGGGGAACATTGGAAAGCATTTGCTATGTACAGCAAACAATATTATAATTACTAACAATCACATAGTCTCACAGGGATACAACGCTCATGTAAGACGAGCTCTAACAGTGTCACTGCGCTGGGAGAGATTTATACTGATACTGACCAGTATAAAATTAAATAAATAGTAGGTATAAAATCAAATTTACAGTGTAAAAAAATTAAATGCCGTATGTGTGAGGCACATTTTTTAAGAAGTGTGTTTGTTTTATTGGCTTTCCTTTACGCCCTTACAAATCTACCAATGGACTTGATGTTTCCATAGAGTTAGTTTAAATGATGAAAAGTAACATAGGCTACTTTTTATCCCAGGAAATAAACGGTTCCCATGGGATTTTAAAAACCCGCAATGAACGCAGACGAAGAACGTGGACAATAGCTAGTATATAATATAATCGAAAATAAAATTTAAGAGAACCCCAAGGAACAGCCCCAACAGCCGAGAAAAACTTGTTGGTATTTAATATGGCAACCGTCACTTTATTACTTTCAATAAATTTCTACGTTTGCCGGAATCTATACTCAGGTTAACATATATACTCTCATTAATTCGCTTGCAATTCTAAAAACTGTTTACTGCGTATGACTCCAAACTGCTGCCATTAATATTGTGCCCAGTGGTCATTCAATGACATGAAGTAGTAATGTTAAAATATCTAAATATATAATAGTAATGTTAATATATATAGTTAACAATAAACCATTTTATAATAAATCAAAATTTCCGCTGGTACCCACACTATAATAATCTGGTTTGAATACAGGTACATCACATTAAAGTCGTGTTTCATTTTTGCTACGTTACTGTAATTTTTTCTTACAGTAAATAATTTAAGAACTAAACATATATTGCTGATTGCAAAGTAACTTTGTTTACCAGACGTTTTTGAGTTTTGCCGATCTACCCATAAGAGTAAGAAAGTAAAATTTAGAAATGCAATCATCCTTTGCAACTTTATTCAGAGGGCCTCTGCGCAGATAACTGCACAGGAGCGTAGGGTATGTACGCATTATGTGCCTAGGGCCTCCAATCGGTAAAAGACAGATCGGCAGTATACCTACAGTATAAAATGACGCTAACCCTTATAGCAGCGTGCCTGTACATATACATTCTAAGAGATGAGGCCTTTGCCCCAACAGTTTGGTTTGAATTGGTGAAGTAACAATTGCCAACTGACAGAACCAAGATATTTTGCCATCAACGCAATCTAATGAATAAGAATACAATAATTGTTGTACATTACACCTAGTTACATATAATAAATTATGTTATTCTATTTACTCACCTAAATAAACATGATACCGCACAATTTAGGTATTTCAATTAATAATTAGTGGCGCTCTCTTAACCAAAATGTAGTATGACGTTTAATCACGTTACAATGTTTTGGTATTATATTTACTGTGTAAATATGATATCAAAACGTCAACTGATTATAATATTTTAATCCTAAATATTTGTTGTCGGTCCCCTTATGAAGTTTCGGTCATAGTCTTCCTCTCGGGCCAATTATGGATTGGTGGACTTCACACGCATTTGCGAATGTTATGGAGAACTCTCAGGCATACAGGTTGGGAGGTGTGTACCGGAGATCAAACTCGGACCTCCCGAAAGGGACGCCGAAGCCCTAACCACTAGGCTATTACCGCTTCTTTACCTAGCCTACCATAACTAAGTTTGTTACTTTAACACTGTAAATGTATTAAAGTAACAAACTTAGTAATCAGCTGCATATATGAAATTTAAACTTAAAGAGAGCGGATATTATGGGAATAAATTAACTGGAATAATTACAATTGTGAGGCCTAAAGTATTTTTTTTTTTAAATTAATGTACTAAAGAATGATTTATGTTAATTCTAGACCACAGAAACTTTAATCCTTGCAAGACACAATTAGCCATATGATAAATGTGTTTGATTTTTTGGGATGACAATAGAACGTAAATACCGTTTCGTAGAAAGATACATCATTAATTACAATACTTTGAGTCGCACAAGCCTAGTTTGAATATAAATATTTTTTTGCGAACATTGACCCTGAAATGTAGTGCATTTTAGGGTCAATGTCTATTCTGATCACTGCATTATACAGATAATAAGATAGTACTCAGGGCCTCTCAGACGTAAGACTGCTAGAATGCGCTTCAAAGCGGCATAAATAATTACCCCGGTGGTTATTTTTGATTTAAACAATATAAAGCAGACTACCATGAACTTATTTAATACATTTAATGCTCTAAACTGACTGTATACCGGAGATCGAGCAGCAGCGTTCTCTGTATAACTATATAATATAATGTATAAATATGTATATCTACTATATAAGCTCCTCTATTTTGGAAGAAAATGGTATTTAACGTCATCGTACTCATCCTTTACTTAGTTCTGAGCATAGGATTCCTCCTTCGTCGAAGAAAAGGGTGCCTTCCCCAGACACTCCACAACGCCTTTATCCGGGTAGCAAAGTAGGCTTTAACGTCTAGAATCACAGCATATCACAAGCTATTTCAATAATTATTGACGGGAAACCTAATCCCAACCAAAAATGTTTGGCCAACCCTGGACGAAAACTCCGAAATGATTTTCTTCATAACTAAACTAAAAAAAGAAAAATGTCACGCGACGTTTGTACCTAACATGTCTATCATGGGAAATATACTATTAATCAAAATACAATTAGAGCACCCTCATTAATAAACCATTAATTATGAAATCAGGGTTAATATGAATAGTTCACTGAAGTTCCTAGAAGGTGGTTGTAGAGAGTACCATTTATCCTTGTTACGTGGAAGCATAAAAGGAATCCTTTCCGTCTTGCTGGAAAAATTATGTATTCAACCTAACATTTAGTACCCTCTTAAGTCTAGGTACTTATTTACAACTACGGTTACGGCTCGTTTAGTACTTGTTTTATTACTCTCAATGTGTTTAACATTAAGAGCAATAAAATTAGCATTGCAATCGTCAAAAGGGACCGTAACGCTTCAACGAACGAACGAAATTTTGCCACAACGATGTCCAGCAGTGGACGTGTGATATTGATTTCCTTGTGCCCAGATAATTACCACCGATACAAAATATATTATATCTTCAAAACTTTTTGAAATCAAAGAACCTTAACAAATTTGACATTAGTTTTTTGTTAATTTTTAAATTAGGGGTAAGTTTGGTAACTAGTTAGTGGTGCCAACTTTATAATATACGTAAATCGGTAGCAGCTCTAAAAATTATGATATCCTTTTATTCGGGAAATGTTGTGTTAAATACATCACTACTTTAGGATCTGTCAATCATATTTTAATAAAGATATTTGTATAAAACGGAGTTGGCACTAGTACAGCGTTTTAAGATAATAAATCTTGAATCAGACGATCATATTATATTGTAACAATAATTTTAAAGACCCGACTTTCGATTCGGTGAACATCTTTCCTACTTACAAGTAACCCATACTTTCATACTAATATTATAAACTAAATATGCCCTGCGGCTTCGCCCGCGTAAAGTACAGGACGCAGCAAACGCAATAAATCAGATATTTGGTATCGTAAACTTCTTTCGATCATACTGGAAGTGACAAATATACAAACCTATGTGTCATAAGTGACATAACCTCATAACCTATATACCGAATTAGACCCGTTACAGTTTTATTATAAGATGACAAAATGTGTCCGTTTGAATGCCACACTTAACATAACTAAATTGGTATTCCCGAAATTAAGAATTGAGATAGGTTTTGAAAAACCTATCTCAATTCTTAATTTCGGGAATACCGATTAATTATGGATTAACACATACGTTACATTGTATGCGACAGTATCACAAACTATTATTAAAAAAAAATTATGATTAAAAGTAATTTTAGAATAATATTCGCATCTTTCTGATAAGTCGGTTCAACCGGAGAAATTAACTTGTTTAACGAAATAGCAATTTATCGTCAGCTGGTGTTTTATAAGCTGTCTCTATCGCACTGTTATCAAATCGCGTGGCATTTATTGTTTCTGTTCCGTCTCAAACCGCCCTGATTAAATAATCAATGTCAAAGCTCGCCCCTTACTTGTGCCATACCTTCCGAAGGCTGGAATCCGTAGCTCGTGGCTCCATTATAAAGTGAAGTTCAAACCCATATTTCAGGTAACTTTATTGGATCCTTCCGAAAACTTTGGAATTACTATATCAAAGTTATAGTTTAGTAAATACATTTTAAGACACGACGTTTCGTTTTAAAATAAAGGTAGTTTACATTCAAAAGTAGTGTCTTAAACACTACCTTTCGTTTTTTTTTAAATCTCGCAGCAGCTGTTTATTTCCTCGAGGCGAAAAGTATCCTATGTCCGTTTTAATAATGCAAGCTGTCTCGTTGCTGATTATGTAGGTTGCGCCGTATGTAAAAATTTAAAAACGAAGATATAATAAGATACATTTCCCATTTATAATATAGTGCGAAAATAGGTTGTAAGGATAATAGAACACAGATTTCTTTGAATAGTTGCCTATAAACGGAGCAACGCTTCCCATGTAGTGACAAGCGCTGCAACGTGCCCTGCGTTCATCAATCAAAGGAATAATTGGTAAGCTTTTCGTGCCTGTAATAACAACGACAACATCGCCCTTCAGACCGAAACAGAAAAATATAGAGGTATATTATGTATTCAAATAAATAAATATACTACGACAATACACACATCGCCATCTAGCCCCTAAGTAAGCGTAGCTTGTGTTATGGGTGCTAAGATGACTGAAGAATATTTTTATGAATAATTTACATAAACGCCCATACAATGAAAAACATTCCTGTTCGTCACACAAACATTTTCCAGTTTTGGGAATCAAACCCACTGCGCCAATTGGCAGTCATATTTACATTAACAAGCGCAATAAAATTGTTAGGAAGCCGATAGAGTATTATAGAATTAATATTTATAAAAAGCTTTTGTTGAACAACTATTTCCTGAGATCAACACTTTTAGTAGGTACAATAAGGTACAATATTATCATAAAAAGTGACAACCATAACATCAGCTATGTTTTCATTTAAGGTCAAATGAGAGATAGAAACAGCAAAACGGTTATGATGGATAGTAATAATTAATACTCACGGTTATATGCAATTACTAATATACACCTGTGAATGCGATATTAATACTAATAATAATAAAATAATTTAGATGTGACTGACTGTGTTTTTAATCCCACGTTGCACCCTATACTAGCGAATCGCACGCCATCAAAGCTTGACTTCGTAGTTTTTTAATGTCTCATTACCAACTGAGACATAAAAAACATGTACAAAAATAAATGTTATTAATTTTGCTATTAGCTACAAATACTAAACCTAATAGCAAATCCCTACTTAAAACTAAAAAATTTAAGTAAGTAGGTATTATATTAAATTCAAACACATACAACTTGCTTAAAGACATGTAACAACATCTTATTCACATGTACCAAGTTTAATATACAGAAATGTGGTCCGAGACATACTTTACAAGAAAGTGTACATTTCAGTTCAATCCATTTAGTAATTTATAAGATTAGCAATTTGCAACAGATTGAAATAGTGGACTGGCTTTTACTAAGTTATACGACATAGTAAAAACAAATAAATTATTTTGGTACCAACATACTCGACGTTATATTTTGGATATTGTTTCTTTCTGACATGGGATACGAAAATAAATGAACGGGGTAAAAAGGGCCCAACAATCCACTCTAACTTCATTAATCAACTACGAGCCCATTTCATAAAGTGACATTTTCATTGTTACGACGCCCTTAAGCTCCTGCTTACTTATTTCATGTTCATAACTTCACTCGTAACTAAGCCATACGTCTAATAATAAAACCACTAATTAGTTCCGCTTCACACAATGTCTCCTCATTTATGAGTTTCTATTGTGTATAGATTTTTCCAATGTAACGATTTTTTCATCTCATAACTCACACAATGTTGCACGGAAATGATTTTTTAATAAAAAACACGGGCATTGTGGAATATTTGAACTGATAATTAATTCTACCATCATACTCGTGAAACACGTTATTGTTTTCAATACTAATTCTATTAAAATTTTAATTAATTCCTGCTAAGATAATTATTGTAATCCTGTTAAGGAAACATTTCACAGGCACAAACAAATAAAAATAGATAATTCACACTTCTGAGAAGTTAAGGAGTGTATGAAGAAGACAGAAAGCAATAAGTAAATACGAAAATGTTATGTGAAAATCGAGTTCAACTTTTATTTATTCTTTTGGCTTGAGGTTAGAAAATTCGAGCGCTTTTAAACATCAACGAAATTTGTTAGTCATTGCTATTCCCATAAACCCTTTCGAGTATCCCGGAGTTAATTGGATCTTTTGAAAAATTCTTCCCCGAGCAATTTTTCAGCTATTTCTTTTCTCGTTTGCTCAGAAAATATGCCTTTGATGTACAAATTCTTAGTATTTAATAGTCCCTAGCGCCATAATTTGGAGTATAACTAATTATATTAAATCGTCCCGAATCAGTATTTTTTTTTATTAACGATAAGCCAGCGCTTGACGACAATCATGCCCGATAGAAAGCAATGATGAGGTCTAGGTTGGAGCACGCTTGCCTAGAAAAAGACTATTCACTCTAGCCTTGAAGGTGCTCAAATTATACGTAGCAGGAAACACAGTTGCCGGGAGGGCGTTCCAAATCTTAGCGGTACGTATCAGAAACGTGGATAAAAACGTTTCGTGCATGTTGATGGAATATCAACCACATAAGGATGCCACCGCTGACGGTGTCTCGCTGTCCTGTGGTAGAACGGGGAAGCAGGAACAAGATTGTGAAGTTCCTGAGCACACTCACCGAAGTATATCCGGTGAAAAACATATAAACAGGCATTGCATCGGTGCTGGACTATTTAGTTTCGCCTGTGTAATCGATTTGTCACCTATAATTCTCCTGGCGCGACGATCCACCGAATCTAAATCTTCAAGCTGGTACTTGGCAGAGCCACCCTACAGGTGACTAAAATACACCCGATATTTTATTACTAGACTAGCTACTACTGACCACGTGTCGTTGAGGGTTATCTGTTATTTATTAATGGTTAGAATTTCCAGCTTCAGAAAAAAATGTGTAATAAACACTTTTGTCTTAATTCCAAATCAATCTATCATTCACTTTTTGGGTTTTGCGGCAAGCATCTGGAAGCTGAATTTTTATATATCTAGAAGGTAAACCGTCGGATTCTTGTATCTTAATATTTAAAATAAAACCTTATTTTTTCCTGCTTTTCTGCTTTTACGACATCTTCAAGCGGAATATCCTTTACGCATCATATGCATATCAAAAATTTGTAAACACGATCGTCTTTACAACTTCCATGAATTTTCACGATCAAACTTCGCGGGTTACAGCTTGATTATGATCCATTGTTCGCACACAATGCAAACTCATCCTGAATTCTATAGTAAAGTTTCTGTAATGTACTGTTAATGTTTGCTGTTATTAGATCGTGACAAGTGTGCCTAATTCTATGAATACTTCCAACTGGGTAGTTGTCATATTAAATTATTCGTATAGTTCAGATGTTTTAGTTAATAATTTTAAGCTATTTAATTTATCATTAAACTTTTTTCCATACGTTGAGCTTCTGATAACCAAGCGTATCAAGGTATCAGAGTCTAATTAGGTGGAATGGCACTTTTCCCGTCTGCCCTTCTGTCTATTAGTTACTTCTGAAATAAGAAACATTCTCATTTTAACTTCGTGTCATGACAACTATTCTTCGAGACGAATGTTGTTCAAAATGGGGAATCTTTACAACCGCGAACACTGTGAGCTCTCTAAACAAAGTAACAATGTCTAGTCATCAATTACTATAACTGTAAATAATAAAAGAGGCGTGATTATTAATTATGAAACGTGATTATTAACTATGAAAAAATCTATAAATAATAATGATATAAATGCAAAAGTGTGTCTGTGTGTTATCTATCCCATTGAGGCCTTTTATCCCCAAAAAACACCTGGGTACCGTAAGTACTCGAGGGGTTTGTAGAATCTGTTACATATGCACGGCTTCAAAGCTTCTTCTTTTCTGGTCCTGGGTCTGTCTTCGGACTTGGTTGGACCGTCTGTTGTATTTAGATACGGCTGATGATGGAGTTACTCCAGCCAGCAGAGCTTACTCCAGAAACTTAGCAGACCTCATTTATTCAAGCAATTTATTCTAAAACCTTTGTGTAATTAAGTTCAACGGGCATTCATTACTCATATTCTACTTCTTCAACAGACTACTAAACTATAACTTCTTATCATCGAGCGAACTCAATACGCTAGAACTTAAATTACTGGGAAAGGTTATGGGGGTATAGTTGATTCAAGAAAATATAGTGATTTGATAATCTTTTCTAAAAAATAACTACATCACAAATTATTGAATGGATTTCATTTAAGTTTTCACTATTATTTTTCAGTTTTAGGATATTTTATTATAATAAGTATACATCTTAATAATTATAACAAAGTAATTTTGAATAACATTACGGAAATTTATATTTAGCGGTCCATCTTAGACTCTAATATAAATGTTATTTACTTTTATGTATTTCGATGTCGCGCGCTTACTGATTT